>NW_020838020.1:1768351-1954269 GCF_003676395.1 Aethalodelphis obliquidens | reverse complement strand
GATGATGATTAATGATGAGGATGATGATTAGGCAATGATGATGATGCTGACAAAAAATGTCTCATACAGTCCTTGCCATAGAGTTGTTAGATTTTCATAGAAAGACACTCATATGCACAGCCGATTAGTTTATTAACTATATGGCATGATGATTATTCACTGTTCATTAAGTGGAAGTTGATCATCATAAATGTCTTCATCCTTGTCTTCTTCATGTTGAGTAGGCTGAGGAGGAAGAGAAAGATGAGGGGTTGGTCTTGCTCTCTCAGGGGTGGCAGAAGCAGAAAAGGTAGGGGAGGTGGAAGGAGAGGCAGGAACACTCAGTTTAACTTTATGGAAATATTCATTGTAATTTCTGTCTGATTTGTTTGCTTTTTCATTTCTCTAAAAATATTTTCAATGTAGTATAAATTCTTCTTCCACCATTTACTTTACTTTCAGTACCCATATCATAGAAGGGTCCATGTCCTAAAAGAAATCAAAAACAGACTTGAATAACCAGAACCCATCTGTAGTCTAATGTCAATTTTTCTGTCACTGCTTCTTCTACGTCTTCTGCTTCATCATCCAGCACTTGTTCAGAAACACTCAGCTCCATCAAGTCATCTTCTGTTAATTCCTCTGATGTGATGTCTCTTAGCTCTTAAATTTCTTCAAGATCCATATCTTGAAAACTTTCATCCACCCACCCCCACTATTTTTTGCCATAGCCACAATCTCTTTCATGACTTCCTTGTTGACTTTATTGTAAATTCTGTGAAGTCATGGACAATATCTGGGCACAGTTTTCTCCAGCAAGAATGTATTGTTTCCAAGTTGGTGGCTTTCATGGCTTTTCTGTAATAACAATGGCATCTTCAATGGTGTAACTTTTCCAGACTTTCATGTTGTTCTCTCTATTGGGGTTCTCTTCCTTTGTGTTGACAATCTTTCCATAGAGTACAATGTTAATAAGCGTTATATGTCCTTATGACTACCTGATCTAGAGCCTGAGTTAGCCTATCCATTCTTGCCTTAAATCCTGGTGCTCCCTTCTTGTTACTAATAAATAAATATTCTTTGTGGCATTTTTTTTCAGATATGGCACTTTTGTCTGCATTAAAAACTTGTTCAGGCAGATATCCTTTCTCCTCAATGAATTTCTTAATGGTCCCTGGGAACTCATCTGCTGCCTCTTGGTTGGCAGATGTTGCATCCTCTCTTATCATGACATTTTTTAGCCAGATTTTTAATTCTAAATTTATCAAATAATCCTTTGCCAGCATTAAATTCTTCAGCTTTAGGTTTTTCACCTTCCTTTTGATTTAAGTTGTCATAATGACTTCGCTTTTTCTTGAATCATATTAGTCTATAGGTGTGCCTTTCTTACAACAATCCTGCACTCATACAAAAGCTACATTTTCAATACAAGATAAAAAGGTTATTTCACAAAAACTGTAAGATTTGTGCACCTGCTGGCATAGCTGCAGCAACAGGTTCATGAATTTCCTTTTCTTTTTTTTAACAAGGAGTCTTGTGATGGATTCATTTATGTTGGGATGGCAGACAGCCACAGCTGCAGACCCCAATTTGAGGTACATATCAAGAAATTCAACTTTTTTTTTGTAATGTCATGACTTTTCTCTGCTTCTTGGAAGCACTTCCAGCGGCACTAGTGGCACTTCGTATGGGTCCCATGGTGTTATTCAAGGTTTATGGTACTGCACCAAACATTATGAAGAATATGTGAGAAGTAGGAGAAATCACTTTTTACTGTGATACACCATTTACTGGAGAGACGCACTGCTCACGCAGAGGTGATTAATATCTCTAGGTGTTTTAAGAGGATACTCACAACACTTGAGCTCAGCAAGATGGCAACAGGAGATGACAATGAAATTTTACAGTAGTACAATGTACAGTTAATTTTATATGGTTATGATTTAGTATGGTATCTTTACATTTATTTACATTTTTTTCAACTGCAAATGGTGTCATGTACAGTCTGTATGTGTTCTGTAAGGTTTGATAAGTTTTAACTTTTAATAAGAGATTTATATATATTTTATGGCAGTAAATGATAGACTAGTATCTACATGTACTTTATGCATTCATGACATACTTAATTTTTCTTAATTTTCTTGATATTTCAAGGCTATGTAGTTTGTCTGCAAATCTCTAAAAATGGTTTCAATATACTTATTGAAAGAAGTCTCTGTGTAAGTGGATCTGTGAAGTTCAAACCCATGTTGTTCAAGAGTCAAAGTATATAGCAATAAGATTATGGAATAGAGTAATTGTAATGTTACATTTTTTAGATATCTGAAATAGTTGTACACTTTTTCCAGATTTATTGAGAAAAAAATTGATATATTACAAGATAATGATTATATATATATATATATATATATATTTTTTTTTTTTTTTTTTTGAAAAACAGTTACCACAATAAGGTTTGTTAGCACATCCATCTCCTCATATGGTTACATTTTTTGCGTCTGGTGAGATTTTTTAAGTTCTACCCTCTTAGCAGCTTTCAAATATACAACTCAGTATTATTAACTGTAGTCACCATGTTGTATATTACATCCATAGAACTTTTCATCTTGTAACTGGAAGTTTGTACAATTTGACCACCTTTACCCATTTCTCTGAGACCCCAGTTGTACATTTGTATGTATGTACAGAAAAGACTGCAACAAGAGATTCAGAATGTGAGTTAAACATGCACAAATAAAGGAACAAAATCCTAGACTGTGTGAAGCTTGATTAAATCAAAGGCACATATGGGAGGATTGCCACATTTTTTGAAGATACAAAGAGAAGGGGATTTTTAAAGTTATTTGCATGACTAATTACCTTGGATTGACCACTGAAATTTTTGGAGTCCAAATGGCAGCTTGCATGACTTTCAAAGTTCTTATTGAGATTACTCTACCTGTGTATTTAGTGTAAAGGCTCAGAGACTAATTTTTTAATGGTGGTGGGAAATTTATGGTACCTTCACATACAGAGCACCAGATGACTACACATTATATATTGGATAACTTTTGAGAACTTCTGAAAATTATATGACTCAAAAATTGCTTATGATGTATTTTTAATTATCATCATTTTTGTGTGTGATAAATACTTAGAAAGCAGGGAAATTCAAAAAGATTGTTTGGGTCCTGTCCTGAGTGATTGTAACATGGCCATCATTATTGCAGCCTACAACAATGATTTAAACATTTAAACTACCTTAAAATCTTTAGGTCCATTTAACTTACTAATGTCTTAAGATGCCTGTTAAGTTTACAGAGATTTCTTAAAGCACAGTCCTCTAAAAACGATACAACTCAATTATTTTGTCGCTGAGGCCTTGCTGTCTTCACATACACCTTGGTGCAAATATTTACCGTGCATAAATATGGCTTTATCATTTTCATAAATGTTTAACAGAGGAAATGCAAAAATGATAACCTATCTATGAATAATTTTGAGGTTTTGTTTACTTAGGAAAAAATTTAAAAACTGAAGAAATATTTGAAAAGAGCATATGGTTCAATTATTTATCAACAGAGAGAGTATTATTTTGATGACAATTCCATTTTCACTAACAACTCAATTTTTAAATTCAGATAAATATTCTTGGCTATCATTCACTAGAGTAAAGCATTTTTTTTAACCACATACCAACTTATATAAGTGGTAGTTATTTCTAAAACTAGGCTTTCAAAACGATAATATTACATCAATATTCTTAATATCTTTGAGCTGTACTTCAAATATAAGCATCTTAGCACTCTAGCTTTAAAATAAAACTATGAGAATTTTAATAAATTCATTGAGTATGAAAATTCTATGGAAATTAAAACAAAATATAAAATTGTAAGGGGGAATGGAAGATGACATTTATGAAGTCTTCAAGTAGCTATGTGTTCTTTTTTTTTATTCTCTCCCCAGGGTTGCCACTTAAGCTCAAATGAACTATATTGATTATAAAATGGTACATCTTGTATTTGACTGTTGTACCACACTTTATTAGTGGAGAATCCTAAATATGACATTTATTCTTGCTTAGTTGCAGAATATAATAGTATGATGCAAAATATATCTCAGTAAATTAAGAAATATGCATATTTAGATTTTTTGGAAATTTTCCATATAAAAGTTTTACATGAGTCTGGGAGGAAGTATTTTCATTGTTCAGGAGGTTGCGATCACAAATGCTTTGCAGTAGGGTAGTAGCCAAATTAGCAGTTTTTTCTCTAAAAAGCAGCAACATCACCAGTTTGTGATCAGCTGATTGACTGGACATTGGAGTTCTACTGAGCAAAGTAATTGGCATTTGCACTCCACAAATCATCCACAGAAGCTAGTGCTATGATAAACAAGATTTAATTATTTTTGTTGCCCACTATAATATGTTAAACATTTCATCTTGGTTTTAAACTTTTACTTTTTTGTTGTTTTGGGTACTTTAGCTTTGATTTTGCTGATTTGGGGCAGTTATTGCAGGATAAAATCTGCTGATTTTAAAATCTGCTGATTTATAAAATCTGCTGATGTTTCACTTTAAAAACTAGTAGAAAAATGTAACTAATGGATAATCTGCTGGGCTATATTTGTTCTCTATTTCCTCTACTGTCATTCTATATTTTTGGTGGTTTGCATGAAAAGAAAATGGTATTTTGCTAAGGAACCAGTCTTCTGTTTCTATTTATTTTCTTTCATTTGATGACTTTTCTAAAAATGCATTACAGAAAGAGGGTATCTTGAAACCAGTTCCTCAAATATCAGTCTTATATTCAGTGAAGTCCAGATTCACTTTATCAGAATGTTACATCAATCAGAGCATGTCTACTGCTAAAATGTTGTCAACACCCCTTGCAAGTTTCATGCCAGGCACCTTATGTGCATGCTAATCCTTACCACAGTCTTCAAGATTCTTATTTTCTTCATTTACTGATAAATAGATGTTTCTGTAAAGAGATTCTACACTTGATTAAGAACTTACTGTCTGCTGTCTGGTTTTGGACTATTTATTTTAGAATTGAAGGTTTTGAAAAATTTTAACTTCTCTCACTTAATTCAATAAAATTGGTTTATTTTCTTTCTCTAAGTCTTTTGTGGCCAAAATTTCCACTATATTATTGTTCACATTTAATAGTTTCCTAAGATATTCTTAACCCAAATTTTACCTAGGTATAGTTTACTTTTTTTCCAATTGTTTCTCTAGTTAATTCATCCAGAGGAGTGACCATTAGAGGAATGACATGGTGAATTCACAAGACCCTAACATTTGCAGTGAGATTATACTCTTCTCAAAGTGAGAACCCTTTGTTTTCTCAGGCTGTCTCCTGGTGAAACGCATATCCACCATAGTTTCAACTGGACACTTTGAAGCACTAAAGGGTCACTTATTCAAAGACTCCTTGAAGGAAGTAAAGAGCTTTACCGGAGTAACAGGGCTGTTCAGTGACACTTTACTCATTTCAGTGTCTTTTGACACTCAAACTCTGGAACTTCTTCTAAGGGACATGTATTATGTAGACTTTGAGGGAATCTAGCATCATTTGGTAATGACAGAAAATATGTTTTCTGAACAGAGTAGCTTCAAATAAGAATAAAATTCTTCAAATTCTTGCTGACAATATCTCCCAAAGAGGTAGACAGGATATGGTTTCCATGTTTTGCTTTAGACAGGACATCTACAGAAAGTCTGACCAATTGATAGAAAGTATCTGTATACATTCAGTAAATTGCTTTGATTGCATAACAAAAACCAGATCTGGGGATTGAGGTCAAGCTAGCTAGGTCTTCAGTTACTGTAATGACTAGCAACATTTCTTGGTTTTATTGAACCTGTCACTTATACAATTTAGTGGGCTTTTGTAATCAAGTAATACAAAATTAAAACAGAAATTCTCAGGAATTGTTCCACAGACTTGGAAGGAACTTGTGTAGGTGATCAGTTTTGAAGATTAAACTTTGTTACTTTACAGTAAATTCCCTTAAAGTTATCTCTATTGCTCAAGAATGAGAGAAAGCAAAGGCATGGCTTCCATTCAAACAAACCAAAAGAGTCCATGTCACAGAGAACTGTCTGCTATTTACCTCAGATCAACCTTAGGGAACCATGAGGTAATAGTGGTGTTTCTTTTGGTGAGCACTGGATTTAATGGCCTTAAAATGAATGATTAACTAGACATAAAATAAATGGTGAAGGACTGCTAATACAGGTTTTTAAGGTTTCTTCTGTGCATGTGCCCATCCCAGACCCCAGAACATCAGTAACACTGGAAAGCTGATGCCTTAAATTGAGCATATCAAATTACTACAGGACTGATATCAGTTGCTCCCAGGTTGATATTAGTTCAAAAGTCAGTTCTGGGAGTGGGATAATGAAATTTTCACCACTGTCTTCATGTAATGAAGACATATTCAACAAAGTGATGGTCTTCTCTGCTATATTGGGATGATCACAGGAGGTTATTAGGAGTCTTTGCTTGTGTTTGTATGACAAAGTCACAATTATCCTCCATCTCACTAGTCAAGATCTGTCATCTACTTCACAGAGGGGCCAGATGATCATTTTTCTAGAGGAATGAGCTTTAATCTAGAAAACTGAAAAAGAATTTCTCATGCTCTCATTAAAGGTGACCCTAAAAATGAGACGGCGGCTTCAAAAAAGAGGAAATCTATTGCACAGGCTTAAGAGTCATTGTGAACGGGTTATATGGCACAATTGCAGAACCACTGCTGACAGTGATAAAGTCAGAATTATCCCTTCAGTGTATATGGCCACCAGATGTCATTGTGAAATTTGAAAAAAGCAAAAAAAAAGTCTCCAAAACTGTCTTGGTCCAGTCATCATTGTTAGTATCTTTTTTAGCTAGTATCAGGCTGGGAAACAAACAAACAAAAAAAGGCAAATATTGTTGGTGTTTAGATACTCTCAATTCTGTTTCAGTTATATTTCATAAAATGGGCTGCCCTTTTGTTTTCCACTTTGAAACTCTTAGGTACCTGTGAGCTTCACCAGGTAGTGAGGACCTTGAAGAGTATGTCTATATTCATATTTTAAGGGTTTTGTCGGAAGTCTGACTCCTTTGGCCTATTATATGTAATTACCAATACAAAACACCAACAATGCTTTACTATAATTTTGATGGATTGTTAAAGCCCTCTGTTAAATTTCTTCTGACCAAGAAGAGGGAAACTTGATTTCTTTTGAGATGCCAACTCTTGTAGATGATAACATCTTTAAAGTCAGAATCCCTTGAGGTTTAAATAAAGAATTTAGCAAGGCCATACCTTTTACTACAGGGTGAGTAATCACATGTTTATAGAGTTTGTCTAGCCATCAGGAGCCAGGTTTGTCTCACTGGATGCAATATTTTCATTTTATGCTTGAGTTTTCCAGGGTTTGTCCCACCTTAATTGATTTTGGCTTGAAGAATACTCCTGGCAGTTTTGAAATATTGACTGATTGAATGTTTTTATTTGTTTTTTTCTTTTTCCTATGGAAAGATAATTTGTTTCCACTAAGAACAAAAAACAGATTAAAGACTTTGTTCAGTTGAATAGAGAAAGTATGAGCTCCAATGTCTAGGAAACCCAGGAATACCTGGGATTTTCCCTTTCCAGTTCACACATATGGGAGCATATAGACCATATTGTCAGTGGTGCCTGTGGGCAATAAGGGAAGAAGATGGTAGGAGACCAGGAAATGTCTTGGCATTCTTAAACTGCATAGTCTTAAAGTGGATATAGGCATGTTATGCAGCACAGTTTAGGATCAAGTTTACAAGAGGACATCAAGGGTTGTGGGAGATCTTGTCAATACCTTTGTCTCCGTTTTCCTAAAAATTATTGGTGTCATCATATGGCCCCTCTTCTTAGGTCCCAGTAGGCTTAGTGTCTTCCAAGAAAAATGGTGAGATGAGGGAGAAAGGCTTTAATATTTAAATGGAATGCTTCCCAGGATATTTCTTGTTCAGCTCTCTCAATTGTTTTCACTGCAGAAAAAAAATAACGTTTTCTTTATTACATTATTTTGTAAATCATTTTTATTCAGAATTCCATAGTTCCCTTTGGATTCCACAGAGTTCCATTACCTCACACCTATATCTTCTATAGTTGAGAATTTTGCAGCTCATCAGTTTTCTCTTTGTCAACCACATAGTCCCATAATCACATTATTTTATTTGAAGGAACATCATTAGAGTTTCTGTCCTAATATTTGTGCTGTAACTTTGATACCTCTTTCATGCTGCCCATTTTTTCTATCTTGGACCGAAAAGAGGACTGCTTCCTAAGGTACTTTTTCTCTACCTCCTCCCATGACCTGGGTTCTAAAGTAGCGTAGAAGGGCTAACCCATTCCTCACAGTGTGCTCACTCTTTGGTGCAAATCCAAATTGTTCCCAGCATTTCTAGAGTGAAGGGCTATCCCCTTGCACCCAGGGTTCTCTCATAAACATGTGGAGTGACTAGACTCTTTCAGGGTAGTGACAACTTGAGCAGGGGTCCTCCAGTTTGTCCCAGAGAAATATGTCACTTTTGTATGCCTGCCTCACTTTTACTATTATAAAATGTCCTTCATATATATTCACAACGAATAATTGACTATTAAGGTCTAGTTTCACTAAAACCTATTAATATATCTAGAAAATAATTCTTTACATTATTTAAATGATTAAATAAAATCCATAAATATTTTATATACTTAAGGTTGAAGTATGTGTCTCACCAAGTGGGATTAAAAACCAAATGTTTTGTTTTAACAGATAATGAACAATGCTTTAAAGATAATATTCCCAATATTTTAATGAAAGATCTTAGAAATACAACATTTTACAATATGAATGCTTGTATATATCTTAAACATTCACTTTGAGAACTGTTGAGACTAAATTGGGAAGGTGTAAATTAACACACACATTTGTTGATTATGAGAAATATTGCTGTAATTTCATTTTTTATGTAAATGAAGATGTTTCTTTATTCTCTAATTAAAATATTCAAACTTCACATTTCAAAAAATGAGAATAAAGCTTTTATATTAGTAAGGTTTTATTTCACTTACTGACTAAAATAGTTTTTGAAAAGTTTTAAACAAACTTCATTTTTTAGAGTAATTTATATTTACCAAACAAATACAAATATAGTTCAAAGATTCTGCATATATCTCACAGCCAGTTTTGTTTACTATTAACAAATTATATCAGTATTATACCTTTGTTACAATTAATGAATTAATATCAATGCATTATAGGTAAAGGTAATATATATATATATATATATATATATATATTTTTTTTTTTTTTTTTTTTTTTTTTTTTGCGGTACATGGGCCTCTCACTGTTGTGGCCTCTCCCGTTGTGGAGCACACGCTCCGGACATACAGGCTCAGCGACCATGGTTCACGGGCCTAGCCGCTCTGCGGCATGTGGGATCTTCCCAGGCCAGGGCAGGAACCCGTGTCCCCTGCACTGGCAGGCAGACTCTCAACCACTGCGCCACCAGAGAAGCCTTAATCTATATTTTTATTTAGAATTACTTATTTCTTATCTAATTCTCTATATCTATTCCAGGATTCCATCCAGAATGCCACATTATATTTTGTTGTCATGAACACTTAGGTTCCTCTTGATTGTGACAGTTTCTTAGACTCTCCTTGTGTTTAATTACCCTGACTTTTAAAAAGTACTGGTTAGTTATTTTTCAGAATGCCACTCGATTGGGATTTGTCTGATAATTTTCTCATGATTACACTGGAATTATGGATTTGGGGTAGGAATACCACAAAGCTAAATTGCCCTTTTCATCACATCATATCAAGGCTACATACTAGCAGCATCACTTATCACTATTGATATTTACCTTGATTACCTGTCTTCAGATAGTGTCAAGTTTTTGCATTATAAAATTACTGTCTTTTCATCCTTTCCAGACTATGCTCTTTAGAAGAAAAGTCATTACGCTCAACCCACACTTAAAGAGAGGGTAGTTAGGTTCACTTCTTTCAGGGCAGAGCATCTGTGTAAACTTGAAATTTGTCTGCATGGGAGATGTATCTTTTCCCCCCTATTTATTTATTCATTTTTAAAATTTATACAAGTATGGAAACATGGATATGTATTTTATATTCTGTTTTATAATCCAATACTATTTCATTTTGTCTCTTAAATTGTACCAGTTCTGCCTACTGGGGACTCTTTCATTTGCTCCCTGTGTCCCTTTGACCTACACATGTCATTGTTTTTTTTTTTTTTTTTTGTTTTTTTTTTTAACATCTTTATTGGAGTATAATTTGTCTTGTTTTTGTTTTTGAGTACTTTCTTTCTGGTCCTAAAAGATGCTTTAAGTTTATCTTATATAATATATGTGCCAGCATTAGATACTTTCATTTTTACAGGGAGTCAAGTTTACTTTAATTGGAGAATGGTATTAGAAACAAAATCTGGGTGCTAGGGTTGATAATTACTATGAGAGTGTCATTGCTTCCAGGCTCTCTTGGTTGATGGAACAAGGACATATGTGTGTATTCTAACCTACATACAATATTCACCTATTTATCTCTCTAATCTGTTTATCTCTTTATTATGCTAAACATGGGTTCATACTGATGTCTTCAACTCTGATGCATTATGACATGTATATTCTAGCTGACTCCTGTTGCTTACCTGTAACCTCCAACTCAAACATTCAGAAACCTATCACCCACTCTCAGCCATTCATTTACTTAACGGCTCATTTCCAATATAAATGTAGATTTGTTTTAGTTTTCTTAACCTATATCCCAGTAGGAAACATCCTCATCAACATGAGTAAAGTTTGTATGCACAGTTGTTTTTTTTGTTTGTTTGTTTTTTTTGTTTTTACCTTTGGTTTTACAGCTCTTCTCATTTCCAAAGTTACTTAGGTAAGCACCATTTTTCTCCATCCTCATCAGTGATGTAATTTTATACATTTGTAGTACAGTTAGATTATTTTGTCACAGTCTGCATATAAGGCCAAGATTCCCTTGACAACTAAATGATATTTTACATTTCCATACATTAAAATTTATTCTTTTGCTGTAAAGTTCAGTGAGTTTTGACAAATGCATAGTATATCATGTGTTAACAATTACAATTACAGACAGACTAGTTTCACTTCCCTAAAATATTTCCTGTGCTTCAGTGATTCAATTCTCTCTCTCTCTCCCTCTGAACCCTGGCAACCACTGAGTTTTACTTCCTCTATGGTATTACATTTTCTAGAATTTCATATTATTGGAATTACACACTATTATCTTTCAAGTAGCAAAATGTATTTAAGATTCATCTATGTCTGTTCATGGCTTGATTTTCTTTTTATCATTAAGTAATATTCCATTGTGTGGATGTACTAGTTTTAATCCATTCATGAATTAAAACACATTTTGGAGTTTTTGGTAATTATGAATAAAAATGCTATAAATAATCACATACAGGTTTTTGTGTGGGCTTAAGTTTTCAAGGTATTTGGAGAAACACTTGGAACTATGATTTCTGGATATTATGATAACTTTGTAAAAAATGGTCAAACTGTCTTCCAAAATGGCCATATTATTTTACATTCCCACTGGACATTAATAACAACTCCTTTTGCTCCTCAATCTTACCAACGGTTCATGTTTTCAGGTTTTTGGATTTCAGCCATTCTGACAGACATGCAGTGCTGTCTATGCATTGCTTTAATTTGCAATTCACATTTTTTTTCACAATAGCAAAGTTTAATTCTTAAGGCAATCAAGGAAAATAATTCCCCAAATGACAAATTTCTCCCAGGCACAGGTTTGGCTATCAATGTTACTCAACCTAACTTAAGTCTGCTCACCCCCATGCAGTAAAGCCAATCTCCTGACACTAGGTTGTGGTTAAGGAAAGTACAGCATTTATTGCAGGACACCAAGCAAGGAGAATGGGCAGCTCATGCTCAAAGGACCCGAACACCCTGATGTATTTCAGGGAAGAGATTTTGAAGGCAGTGTGAGTGAGGGGGCTGCAGGGTGTGTGATCAGTTTGTGCACAATTCTCAGACTGATTGGCAACAAGGTGAAGCTTCAACCAGTCTAGGCTCTATGTTCTTGCAGTCAGCAGTTTTCATCTCATGGAGATCTGCTTCCTGTAAAAACAATATAGGGATAGGCCTTTGTCTATATCTTTCACTGTGAGTTCAGTGATTCTGTTATGTGGCAGATTTATAGTCTAAATTGTTACCAGTTCCTCAGCCGAACAGCTATATTTTGTTTCTGTATCTTCACATTTCCTAATCAGTAACACTTGAGTCAGCCTTCTGAGACTCAAGGGATGCCTGGGAGACTAAAGCAAAAGCCTTTTGCTTCAAAGGACAGGAACACAGGAGCTTATATAAGGTTTTGTCAGGAAGGATGACTGGATGTAATATATGCAGTAAAACTGAATTTGGTCTTGAGGAGGTCTATAATTAGCATGTTTTGCTTGATTAGGTCATATTTATTTGTACTTAAGAGTCTCCCAGTAAAAAGAAGAGAATGGATTGAAGATCTGCTTCTCTTTATTCTCATCCTATAATTTTAGATTGAATCAGCATTTTAAACATTTACTAAAAAGGACACTTCAAATTCAGTTGGGCTTATTTGCAAATTCTATAAAATATATAAAGACAAAATAATCTCTGTCTTATATAAAGTGTTCCATAGAATAAAAACAGAATGGCTGTATTCCCATGCATTTATGAGGTCAGCATAACCTTAACACCAAAAACTGAGAATGTCAGCATAAAGCAAATATCAGGCCAGTCTCATCCATGGACATAGATAAAAAAATCCTAAAACAATGTTAGCAAACTGAATCTGGCAATATAAGAAGAGGATATTATTTCATGAGTAAATAGAATTTAACCTAGAAATGTGAGATTGGTTTAACACTTGTAAATCAATTAGTGTGCTTTAGAACATTAATAGAAAAAAAGGAAAAATAGAGAAGAATCATTTGATAAAATTCAATTTTTATTACTACTTAAAACCCTTAGCAAACTAGGAAAAGGGGAAGTTCTTTAATCTGGTTATGGACATATATTAAAAGCAAGCATCAAACAAAGTTGAACTGTTGAAAGCTTTCCGCTGAACTAGAAATGAGACAGGAAGATAATAGTTCTATCAAACAGTGTTGTGTAAGAAAGAAAAGCTAAAAAGTTACAAGGATTCAAAGGAAATTAATGACATATTGTCATTCCTCTACAATATGACTGTGTATATAGACAATCCAAAAGAGTCTACAGATAAGTTATTAGGTTGCCATTGTAAGTAAGTTTAGCAAGATTTCTGGGCACAAAGTCTACATATAAAATTTCTATATAATATGACAAAGTTGGAAAATAACTCTTTGCAATAACATCAAAAATATAAAATTCCTAGTTTTAAATCTAATGGAAGGTATGAAGGCATCTACACATAAATGTGTAAAACATTACTTATATAAATTAAAGCCATAAATCTATGGATGTATATACCATGTTCATCAATTAGAGGAAGCAATATTGTACTGATAAAAATTCTCCTCTCATTCACTTATAGATTTAAATCACAACCAAAATCTCAACAGGTTTTTTTTAATTTTCTTTGTGAAAGTTAACAATCTGATTTAAAAATTATTTGGAATTGCAAAGGGCCAAGAATTTCCAAGCTGGGACAAGGGGAAGATGGTGGAAGAGTAAGACGTAGAGATCACCTTCCTCCCCACAGATACACCAGAAATACATCTACATGTGGAACAACTCCTACAGAACACCTACTGAAGGCTGGCAGAAGACCTCAGACCTCCCAAAAGGCAAGAAACTCCCCCATACCTGGGTAAGGCAAAACAAAAAAGAATAAACAGAGACAAAAGGATAAGGACGGGACCTGCTCCAGTGGGAGGGATCTATGAAGGAGGAAAGGTTTCCACACACTAGGAAGCCCCTTCATGGGTGGAGACTGTGGGTGGCAGAGGGGGAAAGCTTCGGAGCCATGGAGAAGAGCACAGAAACAGGGGTGTGAGGGGCAAAGCAGAGAGATTCCCGCACAGAGGATTGCTGCCGACTGGCACTCACCAGCCCAAGAGGCTTGTCTGCTCACCTACCGGGGCAGGCAGGGCTGGGAGCTGAGGCCTGGGCTTCGGTCAGAGCACAGGGAGAGGACTGGGGATGGCAGCGTGAACACAGCCTGCAGGGGGTAGTGCACCATGGCTAGCCGGGAGGGAGTTCCAGGAACATTCTGGACCTGCCAAAGAGGGAACAGACTTTTTCTTCCCTCTTTGTTTCCTGGTGTGCGAGGAGAGGGGATTAAGAGCGCTTATTAAAGGAGCTCCAGAGATGGGCGTGAGGCACAGCTAAAACCACGGACACCAGACACAGGCATGAGACGCTAAGGCTGCTGCTGCTGCCACCAAGAAACCTGTGTGCGAGCACAGGTCACTATCCACACCCCACTTCCGTGGAGCCTGTGCAGCCTGCCACTGCCAGGGTCCTGGGATCCAGGGACAACTTCCCCAGGAGAACACATGGCGCACCTCTGGCTGCTGCAACGTCACGCTGGCCTTTGCCGCTGCAGGCTCGTCCCGCAATCCGTGCCCCTCCTTTCCCCCAGCCTGAGTGAGCCAGAGTCCCTACAGCAGCTGCTCCTTAAACCCCATCCTGTCTGAGCGAAGAACAGACGCCCTCCAGCAACCTACACGCAGAGGCGGGGCAAAATCCAAAGCTCATCCCTGGGAGCTGTGCGAACAAAGAAGAGAAAGGGAAATCTCTCCCAGAAGCCTCAGAAGCAGCGGATTAAAGCTTCACAATCAACTTGATGTACCCTGCAACTGTGGAATACATGAATAGACAACGAATCATCCCAAATTGAGGAGGTGGACTTTGAGAGCAAGATTTATTATTTTTTCCCCTTTTCCTCTTTTTCTGAGTGTGTATGTGTGTGTTTCTGTGTGAGATTTTGTCTGTATAGCTTTGCATCCACCAATTGCCCTAGGGTTCTATCTGTCCATTTATTTTTTCTTAATAATTATTTTTTATTTTAATAACTTTCTAATATTTTATCTTACTTTATTTTACTTTATCTTCTTTCTTTTTTCCTTCCTTCCCTCCTTCCTCCCTCCCTTCCTCCCTCCTTTCTTTCTTTCCTTCTTTCTTTCTTTCTGTCTTTCTTTCTTTCTTTCTACTTCTACTAATTCATTCTTTCCACTTTTTCACCCTTTTATTCTGAGCCGTGTGGATGAAAGGCTCTTGGTGCTACATCCAAGAGTCAATGCTGTGCCTGTGAGGTGGAAGAGACAACTTCAGGACACTGGTCCACAAGAAACCTCACAGATCCACATAATATGAAATGGGGAAAATCTCCCAGAGATCTCCATCTCAACACCAGCATCCAGCTTCACTCAACGACCAGCAAGCTACAGTGCTGGACACCCAATGCCAAACAACTAGCAAGACAGGAACACAAACCCATCCATTAGCAGAGAGGCTGCCTAAAATCATAATAAGTCTACAGACACCCCAAAACACACCACCAGAAGTGGGCGTGCCCAACAGAAAGACAAGATCCAGCCTCATCCACCAGAAAACAGTCACTAGTCCTGTTCACCAGGAAGCCTACACAACTCACTGAAACAACTTTAGCCACTGGGGACAGACACCAAAAACAATGGGAAGTGCGAACCTGCAGTCTGCAAAAAGGAGACCCCAAACACAGTAAGATAAGCAAAATGAGAAGAGAGAAAAACACACAGCAGATGAAGGAGCAAGATAAAAATGCACCACACCTAACAAATGAAGAGGAAATAGGTAGTCTACCTGAAAAATAATTCTGAATAATGATAGAAAAGATGATCCAAAATCTTGGAAATAGAATAGACAAAATGCAAGAAACATTGAACAAGGACCTAGAAGAACTAAAGATGAAACAAGCAACGATGAACAACACAATAAATGGAATTAAAAATACTCTAGATGGGATCAATAGCAGAATAACTGAGGCAGAAGAACAGATAAGTGATCTGGAAGGTAAAATAGTGGAAATAAGTACTGCAGAGCAGAATAAAGAAAAAAGAATGAAAAGAACTGAGGACAGTCTCAGAGACCTCTGGGACAACATTAAACGCACCAACATTCGAATTATAAGGGTTCCAGAAGAAGAAGAGAAAAAGAAAGGGACTGAGAAAATATTTGAAGAGATTATAGTTGAAAACTTCCTTAATATGGGAAAGGAAATAGTTAATCAAGTCCAGGAAGCACAGTGAGTCCCATACAGGATAAATCCAAGGAGAAATATGCCAAGACACATACTAATCAAACTCTAAAAAATTAAATACAAAGAAAACATATTAAAAGCAGAAAGGGAAACACAACAAATAACACACAAGGGAATCCCCATACGGTTAACAGCTGATCTTTCAGCAGAAACTCTGCAAGCCAGTAGGGGCTGGCAGGACATATTTAAAGTGATGAAGGAGAAATACCTACAACCAAGATTACTCTACCCAGCAAGGATCTCATTCAGATTCGATGGAGAAATTAAAAACTTTACAGACAAGCAAAAGCTGAGAGGGTTCAGCACCACCAAACCAGCTTTACAACAAATGCTAAAGGAACTTCTCTAGGCAAGAAACACAAGAGAAGGAAAAGATCTACAATAATGAACACAAAACAATTTAGAAAATGGGAATAGGAACATACATATTGATAATTACCTTAAATGTAAATGAACTAAATGCTCCCACCAAAAGAAACAGATCAGCTGAATGGATATAAAAGCAAGACCTATATATATGCTGTCTACAAGAGACCCACTTCAGACCTAGAGACACAAACAGACTGAAAGTAAGGGGATGGAAAAAGATATTCCATGCAAATGGAAACCAAAAGAAAGCTGGAGTAGCAATTCTCATATCAGACAAAATAGACTTTAAAATAAAGACTATTAGAAGAGACAAAGAAGAACAGAACATAATGATCAAGGGATCGATCCAAGAAGAAGATATAACAATTGTAAATATTTATGCAACCAACATAGGAGCACCTCAATACATAAGGCTAATACTAACAGCCATAAAAGGGTAAATCGACAGTAACACATTAAGAGTAGGGGATTTTAACACCCCAGTTTCACCAATGGACAGATCATCCAAAATGAAAATAAATAAGGAAACACAAGCTTTAAATGATACATTAAACAAGATAGACTTAATTGATATTTATAGGACATTCCATCCAAGAACAACAGAATACACATTTTTCTCAAGTGCTCATGGAACATTCTCCAGGATAGATCATATCTTGGGTCACAAATCAAGCCTTGGTAAATTTAAGAAAAATGAAATTGTATCAAGTATCTTTTCCAACCACAACGCCATGAGACTAGATATCAATTACAGGAAAAGATGTGTAAAAAATACAAATACATGGAGGATAAACAATGCACTACTCAATTACGAAGTGATCACTGAAGAAATCAAAGAGGAAATAAAAAAAAATACCTGAAAACAAATAACAATGGAGACACGACAACCCAAAACCTGTGGGATGCAGCAAAACCAGTTCTAAGAAGGAAGTTTATAGCAATACAATCTTACCTTAAGAAACAGGAAGCATCTCGAATAAACAACCTAACCTTGCACCTCAAGCAATTAGAGAAATAAGAACAAAAAACCCCAAAGTTGGCAGGAGGAAATAAATCATAAAAATCAGATCAGAAATAAAAGAAAAAGAAATGAAGGAAATGATAGCAAAGATCAATAAAACTAAAAGTTGGTTCTTTGAGAAGATAAACAAAATTGATAAACCATTAGCCAGACTCATCAAGAAAAAAAGGGAGAAGACTCAAATAAATAGAATTAGAAATGAAAAAGGAGAAGTAACAACTGACACTGCAGAAATACAAAAGATCGTGAGAGATTACTACAAGCAACTCTGTGCCAATAAAATGGACAACCTGGAAGAAATGGACAAATTCTTAGAAATGCACAACCTGCCAAGACTGAATCAGGAAGAAATAGAAAATATGAACAGACCAAGCACAAGCACTGAAATTGAAATTGTGATTAAAAATCTTCCAACAAACAAAAGCCCAGGACCAGATGGCTTCACAGGCGAATTCTATCAAATATTTAAAGAAGAGCCAACACCTATCCTTCTCAAACTCTTCCAAAATATAGCAGAAGGAGGAAACTCCTAAATTCATTCTATGAGACAACAATCACCTGATACCAAAACCAGACAAGGAGGTCACAAAGAAAAAACTACAGGCCAATATCACGAATGAACATAGATTCGAAAATCCTCAGCAAAATACTAGTAAACAGAATCCAATAGCACATTAAAAGGATCATACACCATGATCAAGTGGGGTTTTTCCCAGGAATGCAAGGATTCTTCATTATACGCAAATCAATCAATGGGATAAACAATATTAACAAATTGAAGGAGAAAAAATATATGATCATCTCAATAGATGCACAGAAAGCTTTCAACAAAATTCAAAACCCATTTATGATAAAAACCCTGCAGAAACTAGGCATAGAGAGAATTTTCCTGAATGTAATAAAGGTCATATGTGACAAACCTACAGGGAACACTGTCCTCAATGGTGAAAAACTGAAAACATTTCCACTAAGATCAAAAGAAGACAAGTTTGCCCACTCTCACCACTCTTATTCAACATAGTTTTGGAAGTCTTAGCCACAGCAATCAGATAATAAAAGGAAATAAAAGGAATCCAAATTGGAAAAGAAGAAGTAAAGCTGTCACTGCAGATGACATGATACTATACATAAAGAATCCTAAAGATGCTACCAGAAAACTACTACAGCTAATCAATGAATTTGGTAAAGTAGCAGGATACAAAATTAATGCAGAGAAATATCTTCATTCCTGTACACTAATGATGAAAAATCTGAAAGTGAAATTAAGAAAACACTCCTGTTTACCACTGCAACACAAAGAATAAAATACCTAGGAATAAACCTACCTAAGGAGACAAAAGACCTGTATGCAGAAAATTATAAGACACTAATGAAAGAAATTAAAGATGATACAAATAGATGGAGAGATGTACCATGTTCTTGGATTGGAAGAATCAACATTGTGAAAATGACTCTACTACCCAAAGCAATCTACAGATTCAATGCAATCCCTATCAAACTACCACTGGCATTTTTCACAGAACTGGTACAAAAAATTTCACATTTTGTATGGAAACACAAAATAATCTTGAGAATGAAAAACGGAGCTAAAGGAATCAGGCCCCCTGACTTCAGAATATACTACAAAGCTACAGTAATCAAGATAGTATGGTACTGGCATAGAAACAGAAATATAGATCAATGGAACAGGATAGAAAGCCCAGAGATAAACCCACACACATATGGTCAGCTTATCTTTGATAAAGGAGGCAGGAATATAGAATGGAGAAAGGGCAGCATCTTCAATAAGTGGTGCTGGGAAAACTGGACAGGTACATGTAAAAGTATGAGATTAGATCACTCCCTAACACCATACACAAAAATTAGCTCAAAATGGATTAAAGACCTAGATGTAATGCCAGAAACTATCAAACTCTTAGAGGAAAACATTGGCAGAACACTCTATGACATAAATCACAGCAAGATCCTTTTTGACCCACCTCCTAGAGAAATGGAAATAAAAACAAAAATAAACAAATGAGACCTGTGAAACTTCAACGCTTTGCACAGCAAAGGAAACCATAAATAAGACCAAAAGACAACCCTCAGAATGGGAGAAAACACTTGCAAATGATGTAACTGACAAAGGATTAATCTCCAAAGTTTACAAGCAGCTCATGCAGCTCAATAACAAAAAAACAAACAACCCAATCCAAAAATGGGCAGAAGACCTAAACAGACATTTCTCCAAAGAAGATATTCAGACTGCCAACAAACACATGAAAGAATGCTCAACAACATTAATCATTAGAGAAATGCAAATCAAAACTAAAATGAAATATCATGTCACACCAGTCAGAATGGCCATCATCAAAAAATCTAGAAAGAATAATTGCTGGAGAGGGTGTAGAGAAAAGGGAACACTCTTGCACTGCTTGTGGAAATGTGAATTGGTACAGCCACTATGGAGAACAGTATGGAGGTTCCTTAAAAAACTATAAATAGAACTACCATATGACCCAGCAATCCCACTACTGTGCAAATACCCTGAGAAAACCATAATTCAAAAAGAGTCATGTACCAAAATGTTCATTGCAGCTCTATTTACAATAGTCCAGAGCTGGAAACAACCTAAGTGTCCATCATCAGATGAATGGATAAAGAATATGTGGCACATATATACAGTGGATTATTACTCAGCCATAAAAAGAAACAAAATTGAGCTATTTGTAATGAGGTGGGTCGACCTAGAGTCTGTCATACAGAGTGAAGTAAGTCAGAAAGAGAAAGACAAATACCATATGCTAACACATATATATGGAATTTAAGGAAAAAAATGTCATGAAGAACCTAGGGGTAAGACAGGAATAAAGACACAGACCTACTAGAGAATGGACCTGAGGATATGGGGAGGGGAAAGGGTGAGCTGTGACAAAGCGAGAGAGGCATGGACATATATACACTACCAAACGTAAGGTAGATAGCTAGTGGGACACAGCCGCATAGCACAGAGATATCAGCTCGGTGCTTTGTGACTGCCTGGAGGGGTGAGATAGGGAGGGTGGGAGGGAGAGAGATGCAAGAGTGAAGAGATATGGGAACATATGTATATGTATAACTGATTCGCTTTGTTATAAAGCAGAAACTAACACACCACACCATTGTAAAGCAATTATACTCCAATAAAGATGTAAAAATAAAGAAAGAAAGAAAGAATATCCAAGCTATTCCTCAAAGTAGAATAAAACATGGACATTTTCTTTTATTGAAAATCTGGTTTAAAAGACATAATAATTGATGATGCAACTGAATTTTAATCAGTAATATTGAACATCTTTTCTTACACTTATTTGACTTGTGCATATTTTCTTTGGTGACACGTCTATTTAACTCTTCCCCAGATTTTAGTTAAATTGTTTGCTAATTTTTCAGTTTTAAGAGTTCTTTGTATAATTTGGTTATAAGTTCTTTATCAGATATGTGTCTTGCAAATATTGTCTCCAGATTTGTGGCTTGTCTTTTATTCTATTAACAGAGACTTTCACAGAGCAGAAAATTTTCATTTGAATAAAATCCAATTTATCTATTTTTTCCTTTCGGGCATTATGCTTTTGTTCTCTTGCTCTATATATAAACTTATGACCAAACCAAGGACACTTAATTTTCTCTTTTTTTTTTGATAGGAGGTTTATAATTTTGCATACTAGATTTATCTCTGTATCTACTTAGTTTATTTTTTGTGAAAGGTGTAAATTTTAGGTTGTGCTTCATTGTTCTTGCTTATAAATGTCTAATTTTTTCTAACACAATTTGTTGAAAAGATTACCTTTCTCCCATAAAAGGGATACGCCCCATAATTAAAGATCAGTTATCTCTTTTGTTTGGTTCTATTTCTTGGATGTCTATTCTGTTCCATTGATCATTGTCTATTCTTTTGTCAATACCACACTGTCTTGCTTAATGTAGCTTTACAGTCATCCTTGAAATCAGGGGTAAGACATCCATTTGCTTCTCTTTCTTCGGTATTTTTTTTAGCTATTCTAGATAGTTTGACTTTTCATATAAACCTTAAAATCCGTTTGTAGAAATCCACGAAAAACCTTGCTGAGATTCAGACTGGGAATGCAGTGAATCATAGATCAAGTGGGAAAGAATTGAGATTTCAACACTGTTGAGTCTTCCAGACCATGAACACAAAATAACACTAAAATTATTTGGATATCTAATTTTTTATCACAGTTTTTAGTTTTCCATGTATAGAACCTATACGTATTTTACTAGATTTATATCTAAGTATTTCATTTTTTGGTTGGTGCTGTAACAAATGATATTTTTTAAAATTTCATATTCTAATTGTATCTTGCTATTATTTAGTAAATAAATGGGTTTTGTATATTATCCTTTATCCTTGGCCTTTTTATAATCTCTTATTAGTTCCAGGATATTTTTCATCAATTTTTGGATTTTTCAGTCAATTGACTTACACAATATTTTTTGTTATTTCCTTTATCCTGATAGCTTTAATATTAAATTATTTTTTTAACATTTATTTTAAATTATTGATTTTAGCTCTTTGTTAATTTCTAAAATAAGAATTTGGTACAATAAGTTTCCCTATAAGCACTTCTTTTGATATATTCCACAGATCTTGATAAGTTGTATTTTCATTTTCATTCAGTTCCATTTTTTAATATTTCCTTAAGATTCTTCTTTGATCCATGTATTATTTAGAAACATGTTGTTTACTCTCAAATTATGTGGGAATATTACACATATCTTTTTTTTTATTTCTAGTTTAATTCCACTTATCCTGAGAATATGTTTTATACAATTACAGTTCTTTAAATTTTTAAGGTGTTTTCAAGAGTCAATCAATATAATCCACTACATAAACAGTTGAAAGAAGAAAAATCATGTATCTATATCAATTGATACAGAATAAGCAACTGAGGAAAACCAATACTAATTCATGACAAAAACTTCTACCAAATTGGAATACATTAAATTTGATAAAGAATATAATCATAGCAGTATAACTCATGACAGCCAAGATATGAAATAAGTTAGTGTACATAGATAGATGACTAGATAAAGAAAATATAAGATGTATCTATATCTGTATCTACATCTATATTTATTCAGCCATAAAAAGAAGGAAATCTTGTAATTTGTGACAGCATGGATGAAACTGGTGGACATTATGCTAAGTGAAATAAAGAAAGACAGAGAAAGACAAATACTGCAGGGTATCACTTATATGTGGAATTTTATTTTTTTAAAAATGTTGAACACATGGAAACAGAGAGGAGAAAAGTAGTTGCCAAGGATCAGGGGGTGGAGGAAATAGGGAGAAGCCGGTAAAAGGTACAAACTTTCCGTTATGAAGTGACTAAGGTCTGAGGGCCTAATGTATAACATGATGCATAACATAATAACATGATGACTATAACTGATAATACTACATTGTATAATTGAAATCTTTTAAAAGAGCAGAACTTGTGTTCTCATACACACACACACACACAAGTAAATATGTGAGGTGATGGATAAGTTATCTTGATGTAGGAAATCATTTCACAGTGTATACTATATCAAATCATCACATTATACACTTTAAATATCATAATTTTGTTTGTTGAATATTACCTCAATAAAGTTGAAAGAAAAAGAATATCTTCAAAAAGAAAGCCTACAGCTAATATCACACTTAATGGTGAGAAGTGAAACACTTTCCCACCAAATTGTGAATAAAGCAATTTTATTTTTTCTCAGCAGTCTTTTTCAACGTTGTTCTAAGAAGTCCTACTTGTTGAAATAAGACAAGAAAGGAGAGAAGGTATACAGATTGAGCCAAAAAATAAGACTGTCTATTTTTACAAATTACTTGATAATCTATGTAGAAAATTCTAAAGAATCTAGGAAAAAACACTTCTGGAAAAAAGTGATCATAGAAAAATCACTTACACTCCAAACTCCTTTGTTGAATCCATGTTTTCCTGTTGTAATATTGTCCTTCTGCTAAAAGAACATCATTTTTATAGTACAGTTCTGCTGCAGTTGAATTATCTCAGCCTCGTTATGGGTGAAATACCTTTATTTCACCATTACTTTTTAAATTTTGGGTTATTTAGTTGTTTATTTTAAACTCAAAGGATTGTATCTGTATTAGCATAGTTTATGCTATTTATGGTGTGTTGAACTTCTTGGAGAAATGTGTATTTATATTTTTCATTGAATTTGGATAATTTTTAGCAATATGACATTTATTCTGACTTCTCCTTGACCCTATTCCTACTCTCATCTCTTTTTGGTGATCCAATTGAATGAATATAAAACCACTTGATATTTTCCCATAGGAAAATTTCTTCACAAAAAAGAGGAAAGACATTTGGAAGATAGTATAGGGGAACAGGGATATATGAAACAGTTGAGAAATTGAAAACTAATGTCTAATAATATTAAGTGATTATTAATTATGTTGTGTGATAATATTATGGATAAGATTTTTAAGGAACATTTATATTTTTAAAGAAAAATGCAAAATATGTATAAAGCTAATAAACAGATCTGGGTTTTACCTCAAATATTCTTCAGTATGGGCAGTGGATGAGAGTATAGAGAAAAAAAACATTGCTTATGATTTGACACCTGTTGAAGTTGTCATATGAATTCATTATTCTATTACTTGTATATCTGTGTATGTTTGGGTTTTCTTTATTGAAGTAAAATGAATAAAATAAGGGAAAATAAACAGACTATTTCATTAGCCATGAATTCATTAATGTTTAAATAACAACTACAAAAACAAAGTCAACAACAAAACAAGTAATATTTGGAAAAATTAGAGATAATGGGAAGAGAGACATTACTGATGATCAGTGGAGTTTGCAAAATTTATCTTCTGTAACTAGCCAGAGATACCACTTCCTATCTTTGCTGATACTATTTCAACTATTGTTTTCAATTCTGTCATTGAATCTTTGGTCATAACTTTACATTATTATCCTTGAGCACACGAAATCTCTTACTACTATTCAGGATACCAGTTAGTCTTGATGCATGGATATTATTCTAAATATATGGCAAAAGCTTTATACATTGCATCCCTCTCTATTCCTTCTCCACCCACATAATCTAAGTTACTATATTATCTGTTAGTAACTAACAATTTCTTGTATTTGTTTTAGCCTTTTTAACATTTTTTTAATATGCATGAAATTTCATTTAATTTACAGTATAAATGGAAAATACTAGTTTACTTTCTTCTATGGGGTTGGCTCATTATATAAGTATAATTTATTTTCTTCTGAATAGAAATAACTAAATGTTCTCATCTAAAATCCAGTATACATTAAAACCTATAACTAGATATTTTGATTTGGTCCACTGTTTTATTTGTCTTCACTGTACAAAACCATGTTAATTTTTTAACAATGAGGTTTTATAAATCTTCTGCTACACCATAAAATAATCCATCTCTCACTATTTTTTTTAAACATTTTCAAAATATTCTTGGGCATTTATACTCCTGTATAAATCATTAGATCATTTTATCCAATTATATCTGTTTGTAAAACTGGAAATGAATAAATGGAGTAGAGAAGACATAAAACATTCTGTACTTTATAGAGTATTACACAAAAACTTTGAACCACAATCAGGTAGACCATTACTGGCTTTGGGACTATTTTAGCTCTTCCTAAAAGCCTTATAATTTTGTAAGGTGCCATTAAGGAAAGCCACTCTTGCCCCAAACAATGGTTTCAAATAATGTTTCTTTATTTCCTTATTGAGCAGGTTGAATCCTCAGGAATAATGTCTCAAAACCCCTTTAAATATGTTCATCACGCTTTCTACAGTTTCTGTGTGTGTGTGTGTGTGTGTGTGTGTGTGTGTGTGTGTGTGTGTGTTTGTGTGAAAGAAAGAGTGAGAAACAGAGAATGGGCAATCATATGTGAACTTAAAAGAATAAGACATAAACTTCTATTGAAATTGCATGGTACTGAATCAGTTAAGTTAAATACAGTTTTCATGCTATATAAACAGTAAAAAATACATTAGTGTAACTAATGCTTTAGATATTGAATCCTGCATCAAACAAAATTTGTAGTACAAATGTTACAATTCTCTTGAATTTATCTGATAGCAAATACATGTGAAAACATTTTTAAGGGCAGTTCAGTCAACTAAAATAGGAAGATATTTCCATTCATGTGGTTAAAACAAAAGATTAAAGACTAAGTACTGCAGTGGTTGCTTATATTCATGAAATAATTATGTATTTGGTATTCATCATCTTTTCCAAAGTTTAATATCAAATTATATATTGGCCCATAGCCATAACCATGTTTTTTACATAAATTAATTGATGCAGCCAGTTACACCATGACTAAGATACAAATATAGGAAATTTAAAATGACCATTTCTAAATCAAAATATTTTTCTTAGCATATTTAATGCTGGAGGCTATAAAGTCATTTTGAAGAGGGGACTTATAAGTCAATTATTTACTTGATAGGGTAAGCATATTTTAAATATATTCCAACAAAGTAGACTTTAAAATTAGTAATGCTTTATACAATAAATATGAATAAAAAATAATTGTTCAAGACAGCTAGGCATTCTGAGATATCATGCAAAATATTTTTCATATACATGTACTTATACATTATTCAATTTTAATGTACTATAATTTCTTATGAAAATTTTCACATCCTACAATTCCTTTGTAAAAAGTAAGATTTTGTTTGATTCTGTAAACTTTTGATATTAAAATCCAAGAAAGCATATAAAAAGAACATCAAAATTAGTGCTATTTTGAGTGACATCAGCATCATGGCAGCATAAGACATCATTTGTTTTTTTTCCCCTCCTCAACAACAGAAATTCATCATCCATCCACAGACAAAAGTGCCTTTGAGGGAGCTGAGGGATAAAGCACCATATACCAAGAGACTCAGGATGAGTCCCAACCACCTATGAGTCAGGTAATAGACAGACAAACCTAGGTCCTGACTCTGCCTCCCACCCCAAGTGGCCCATGAACTGGCTCCAGTCCATCTTGGTCATGGTTCAGGAGCCCGAGGAGAACTCTGCCTTAGACAATTACCAACAGATGAGAGACAGCCTATGTGGAAGTCCAGGATTTCAGATGAGAAGTTCTAGCACACCATTGGAGAAAAAGAATGAGTTTGGATGGATTGGGGTGAGTACAGAATCATGAGCGGTATGACTGGGGGGTGGGGAAAGACAGAGAGAGTGACAGATATAACTGTCAAAGGATATTAAAAGGAGATGCTAGAAGCATCACACTTCCTAATTTTAAACTACACTATGCAGCTATGGTAATCAAAAAAGTGTGGTGCTGGCATGAATATAGACATATAGACCAATGAAACAGAATTAGAGCCCAGAAATAAACCCCCACATATACAGTCAATAAATATTTGACAAGGATGCCAAGAATAGTCAATGGGGAATAGATATTTACATAAAAGGTGTTGGGAAAACTGGATAACCACATGCAGAATAATGAATTGGACTCTAACACCACTCACAAAAATGAAGTTGAATTCAATTAAAGACTTAAACATAATACCTGAAACCATAAAACTCCTAGGAGAGAATTTAGGGAAGAAGTTCCTGACATTGGTCTGGACAGCAGTTTTCTGGGAATGATACCAAAATCACATACAACAAAAGCAAAAATAAATAAGTTGGATTAATCAAGCTAAAAAAATTCTGCACAGAAAAAGAAACAGTATCAACAAACTAAAAAGGCAGTCTACAGAACAAGAGAAAATATTTGCAAGTCATATACCTGACAAGGAGTTAATATTCAAAATATATAAATAACTCATACAACTCAGTAGAAAAAATAGAATAAAATGGACATAGGATCTGAAGAGACATTTTTTCAGTGAAGATATACGAATGGACAAGTACATGAAAAGATGTTCAATATCACTAAATATCAGGAAAATGCAAATAAGATATCACATCACACCTATTAAACTGGCTATTATCAAAAAATACAAGAGATAATAAGAGTTGATGAGGATGTGAGAAATGTGATCCTTTATGCACTGTTGATGGAAATGTAAATTGGTGGAGGCACTATGGAAAACAATATGCAGTTTCCTCAAAAATTAAAACAAGAAATAACATATGATTCAGCAATCCCTCTTCTGAGTATATACCCAAAGAAAATGTAAATAGTATCTCCAAGAGATATCTGCACTTCCATATTCATTGCAGCATTATTAACAGAAGAAAATATGGAAAGACCTTAAGGGCAATTTGCTAAATGAAATGTCAGAAAGAAATACAAATACTATGTGATATGACATATATGCAGAATCCAAAAGAGCTGAACTCATAGAAACAGAGAATAGAATGCTGGTTACCAGGGCTGGGGAGTGTGGGAATGGGGAGATGTTGGTCAAAGTGTACAAAGTTCCAAACTATGTGATAAATTCTGGGGATCTAATGTATAACATGGTGGTACATTTGTAATATGCATGTATATTAGATAAATACACTGTACACCTTAAACTTATTGTTTTGTGTCAATTATGTCTCAATAAACCTGGAAAAAATTAGAGGTAACTCAAGACAAATTATAATAGTATACATGTGATTATATATTTTAGTTTTATTGTAGTTATTGAAAAACCAACATTACAATCTGTAAAAATGATTTAGTTATCTTTATCTTACTGCTTACTATTACTAAAATCACATGAAAGTCATTGGAATCACATGAAAATCATTATGTGATATTATAATCACATAAAAACCACATACATAAAGGTAAAATAATCATTGTGTAGTGAATGCTTTTTAATTTAAAATGTTCATTATTTTAAGCACCTATATTTATTGAAGTATACTTGATTTACAATGTTGTGTTAGTTTCAGGTGTATAGCAAAGTAATTTAGCTATACATACATCTAAAAGAATACATACATATATATATTCTTTTTCAGATTCTTTTCCCTTATAGGTTATTACACATATTGAGTATAGTTCCTATATTATACAGTAGATATTTTTTGGTTATATATCTTATATATACTAGTGTGTATATTTTAATCCTAGATTCCTAATTTATTCCTCTCCCATCCTCTTTGGTAACCATAAGTTTGTTTTATATGTCTGTGGATCTATTTCTGTTTTGTACATAAGTTCATTTGTATCCTTTTTATTAGATTCCACATATAAGAGATATAATATGATATTTGTCCTCTCTAGGTTCATCCATGTTGCTGTGAATTGTATACCACATCTAGCACCTATATTTTTTATAGCATACTTTTCATTGTTCTGCAGAACAGAAAATAAATTTATTAAATATTGTATTTATTATCAAGTTTAAAAATAATTCTTTAGAGAGTACCATAGATATTTTACCATGATACATTATATATGCCTAACAATTATTAAAAATTGACAGTACTTCAATTGTCCCAAAAGTTTAGCGAACTCATGTTTGATTGTCATTCCTAACAATGATTTAAGTAGGTAAAAATCACATTTTTTTTTTTTTTTGGGTACATGGGCCTCTCACTGGTGTGGCCTCTCCTGTTATGGAGCACAGGCTCCGGACACGCAGGCCCAGTGGCCATGGCTCACGGGCCTAGCCACTCCACAGCATGTGGGATCTTCCCAGATCGGGGCACAAATCCACATCCCCTGCATTGGCAGGTGGACTCTCAATCACTGTGCCACCAGGGAAGCCCTAAAAATCACATTTTTATAATTAAAATAGTATCTTGTGCAAGTATTTATAAAATGGAATATAATAGTAATGAGTGTGAAGTTTCCAATAACAGAAAAATGAAAAACATTTTAGAGACTCATTTAAAGTGTTTCTCATCACTGGGGAAATATTAAAATATATAATTAAAAATTGAATTGTTCATTTATACTTAGAAAAATACCTCCAAATAAAAGTAATGCAATTATTTATTTGCATATTTTGATGAATGACAAACTATAATTTTTTTCTCTGAATTGTGAATATGGTGTTTACATTGGTTAGACAAACCAGTATTCTAATAATTAAATATGGACTTTAAAATGAACATTACCCTAATGCTAATAAAGTCCTGTGTAAGCACATATGAGGTAGAACATTTTAAATGTTTATATATATACATGGTGCTTAGTAGAGTACAAGGCACCACAGTATAACAGCAGAGAGTATGTTGATACTGCCCTCTCGAAATTCAAATTAATAGTAAGACATGTAAGTAAATAATTGCAATATACTGAGTCTAATTAAATAAAAACTTTGAAGAAAGTGATAATGTAAAAAAGAAAATAAAAATGTAGAGATGGATAAAGTTTTAGGGAAGGGATTTTGAGAAGGTGCTGGTTTTATCCACTCCCTTTTCCCAATTATCTACATCTCCTGAGTGAAACTCCTACTGTACCTGGAAGGGAGGTGAGTGAGAATGAAGTTTTGGGCTCTGTAGGTATCTGATCATACACAAGTTACTATGCTTTCTCTCCTGTGAACTGAGCCCAGTGTTAGAGAACTTGTGGAGGAGGAACAGAAAGCAACAGAAGCAGATGAGATTTGTCAACAGATATTGTACAACCCAGAGAAGTCATTTTGCTGATCCATGTGGAACAAGAAAAAAACAGGGTATCATTGAAATTAGTATGAAGAGCCTATCTAATTCTGAGGATAAGAGTTCAGGTAGAGCAGGGAGCAGATAGAACTCTTTCTGAATCTTTAAATGTCTCACAGTGGCCCCTGTACAAAGATGTAAGTGGGAGAATCTACTTCATTTTCTGTGAATTGTAATAAGATAATCCAACAACTGAATTCCCTGAGAAACTGAGAAAAAAAACAATCAGTCTACACTCATACAGATTAAGAATTGATCAAATTATCAGAAGAGGACACAAAATAAAAATAAAACAGAAAAACAAAACTGAGAATATTTAAATACAATACTTTTGTTTGGTGTGTGGAATCAAAGCATGTAATTTCTTTTTTTAATTCAATACATAAAGTGAAGGAAACTATGGTATTCACTTTGAGATCATAATCAGTGACCATGAAGATCAAGAAGATATGTTAGGTCTTCCCTGGTGGCACAGTGGTTGAGAGTCTGCTTGCCAATGCAGAGGACATGGGTTCATGCCCTGGTCCAGGAAGATCCCACATGCCGTGGAGTGGCTGGGCCTGTAAGCCATGGCTGCTGAGCCAGCGCATCCGGAGCCTGTGCTCTGCAACAGGAGAGGCCACAACAGTGAGAGAGGCCTGTGTTCTGCACAAAAAAAAAAAAAAAAAAAAAAAAAAAAAAAAGATATGTTAGAGCATAGAGCCAAAATAAAATAAGGTGTAAATTATGAGGGAAAGGGGCTTCCCTGGTGGTGTAGTGGTTGGGAGTCTGCCTGCCGATGCAGGGGACACGGGTTCGTGCCTTGGTCCGGGAAGATTCCACATACCGTGGAGCAGCTAGGCCCGTGAACCATAGCTGCTGTGTGTCTGGAGCCTGTGCTCCATAATGGGAGAGGCCACAACAGTGAGAGGCCTGCGTACTGCAAAAAAAAAAAAAAAAATTATGAGGGAAATCATAGGAGAATTAGACAACAGATACAAAAGATTTTTGAAAAGATGAGTAACAAGAATTTCAAAAGCAGAAATTTTTAAAAAAAGAGAGAAAAGAGAGGAGAATACTATGTAAGAATTAGAAGAAAATATCTCAAGTGAAAATAGTTTTAAATCTGAAGGTGAATGTCTCACTGAGATTCTAGGGGACTGTTTGAAAAACATACAAAGAATATATAATAGAAATCTCCAATTCAAAAGAAAGTGAGAAAAATATGATTCCTGGGAATATTGTACTTCAAATATAAGTTATCAGACTTGGTTTTTGTTTTCTGTTTTTTTGTTTTGTTTCAAAACCAGAACATGGAAGACAGTGAAAGAAAATCTTAAGACTTCTGTGAGAAATATATTGCTTCTCAACAGTCTAAAAGCCTACAAACATATGGAGGATGGGAAGGGGAGAAAGATTAGTTTCCATAATAGCCTGTCTTATACAAAGTCAGATTTAAGAGTGGGCGTGGAGGGCTGGGTTACAGTGTCTTGGTGGGAGAACAAGTGCAACTTACTGGAGAAAATAGTGGAAATGTTGTGTGTAAAGATAGTAGAGAAATTTGTGTCTAATTATAAGTAACCAGAAAGGAAAGGTAATCATGAATGAAATGAGAAGTTGTATTAGAGTTTTACAAAGTAACAAAGAGGAAAAAATGAATATCTAGTTCAACAACAAATAGAAACGATGAAGAGTGAAAATGACTAAAATAGTTTTAAAAATATAACAGGAAAAAATAAATATTTTAAAATCACCCATCATTACATCAAGCATGTATTAAATAGTGCTGTTAAAATACAGAGACTGCCAGATTGCCCATAAATAAAAATACAAAAATTATATGTATTTAACATAATGTATACATAAAGTTATTTAAAAAGTGTTTTAAAAAATTTCATGGAAAGTGATGCCAGATAACTAAAAAAAGCAGTAGTGACAATAATAATATTAGAACAATATAGATTTTGAGTTTAACATGACATTGAATTGATAGGTATACTGTATGAGACAGTTTCAATTTGCAATAAGTTGCTGTATATGACAGAAATTTAATGTCTAGTTATGAAAAAGCAGAAAAGATGAGACCACATTTATGATTGTAAGTTAAAATAAATTTCTAGGGATATGAAATGTCTAATAGATATAAAATGCATTTTTAAAGTTTAAGAAATGAATAACAGAGTCATTAACCTCTTAAGGATTACACTTTCAAATATGTGTGTGTGTATATTCAGGTATGTATATACATTCATATTAATATATGATGTTAAAAATCTACCAAGTACTCAGCCACAAATACCTGTAATCTACATCACAAGTAATGCATTGTTTCCTAGAAAAAACAATTACATAAATTGGCTTGTATTAAATGCATCACTAGAAGATATTAATTAAAATGGAGGCTGTAAAGCTGGTTAGAGATATACATATAAAAATTTATCAGCCCAAATGGCTCACAAATAACCTTGAAAGAACTTATAATACAAATACCATCAAATTATTTTAAGACTAAGAAATAGAAAATCAGTATAATTTCTTAGAGCAGCACAGTGCTACCATAACCTTATATGCATAATTAAAATCAAACTAAGAACCAAATATAAATATTGATGCAAAAATTCTAAACAAAATCTTAGTAAAAATCCAGTGAAAAAACAAAAATACAGAGCCTAAGAATACAGACAACTTTTTTTTTTTTTTTTTGCAGTACGCGGGCCTCTCACCACTGTGGCCTCTCCCGCTGCGGAGCACAGGCTCCGGACGCGCAGGCTCAGCGGCCATAGCTCACGGGCCTAGCTTCTCTGCAGCATGTGGGATCTTCCAGGACTGGGGCACGAACCCGTGTCCCCTAGCATCAGCAGGCAGACTCTCAACCGCTGTGCCACCAGGGAAGCCCCCTACAGACAACTTTTGCCATTACAAATTATCAAAACAATTTACTATATTAAAATTTAAGGGAATGAATCATATGCTTCTATCAATAGATGCTAAAAGTCTGTTAGTTAAGACCCAGCATTAAATGATAAATAAAACTCCAAGGTGAGTTAGAATATTATAGAGGGCAATGGCATTCAAGAAAAATCTACTTAAGGGGAAAAAAAGCAATTATTTAATTTATCAAGTTGTAAAAGTCTTATTACTTGAAAACAAGAATGTTATGGATAGGAGTTATGACAAAAACCTGGGAATCTGGAAACAAGAAAAATGGAAATAACCAAAATGTTTCTTTAAAACACCTCATGTAATACATGATCCCCTTAGGTGTTTATGTGGTGTGCATATGTGTCTGTATATATATATGAATATATTACTGAAATCTTTCTGGATTTTAAAGATTTTTTTTAGAAGGACAACATTTGGTTTCCATGTTATTGCATAAGTAGAATTTTGCCAGGCAGAGAAAGATTTGAAGATACTGCAAGATGAAGAAATTTAATTTTAAGGATAGCCAGTCTATTTATTCAGTAGTACCTGTATAGTGACCTTGTGAATGACTTATTGTTCTAGGTACAGGAATTACAATGACCACATGTATCTCTTGTTTAGGAAGAAATTTAAGCATGCAAAAGTGCTAGCATACAAGAATACTGGTAGCACAAGGTGTAAGGCCCTCCCGTATTTACTCACTGAAAGAGAAAGAATATTGAGCAAATAGGACCAAATTCCTAGAATATAATTGGTAGGTTCATTTCTAAGCCTGGATATGACTATGTTTTTGGACGTCCCTGTTTTGCACCAGTGGCAGCTGATTTAAGGCACACACAGTGGCACTCTTAGCCATTTGCTTCTAAGGGGGTTCCTTAAGGTGTCATTTGGTCTCACTCATGTGTTTCTTTCAATTATGTGTTGAGTGTCTATTCTGCCAGACAACATGCTGAGAAAAATTATTTAAAATCAGAGATTAGTTACTCTTGATTTTAGTTTTCATTTTAACAATATAGTGTTCTGTCAGGAAAACAAACCAGAAAACAAATAAATAAGCAACAAATTGATAACACAAGGATGTATAAATATAAAAAAATGGTGATGGCTATAGGGTGGTAGTAGATTAAATATCTACTGTGGAGATATTTAAACTGAGAAATGAACAATGTTATGGAGCAATGGTAGTTGAGAGTGCTTTAAAGGATACTTCAGAAGGAGAGAGCACATGGTCTGTGGTAGGAAAGAGTTGCTGTGCTAGATAATTGAGAGAGCAGAGTATGTAGAGTAGGGTAATTAAGAGAAAGAGGAAAATATGAGATGTAGAGATAGGCAGGATATTAAATTATGCATGGTTGCACAGGCCTTTCTTTACACAATGGTTTAAGGCTTTAAGTTTTCACATCAAGCACAATAGGCAGTAATTAGAAGAAATTAGATTTATTTTATGAGAGGGACATTTGTTGGGTTTTGACCACATGTTAGACCCTCCAATTAGAAGAAATGTCTGCATTTAATTTCATAGAACAAGCTGATCTAAAATTAAAATATCCTCTTTTGAGATGTCTTTGAGTGATCCAGTGAAAAACTGAATATATTAGGCCCAAGGCCATGAATGCAACCTCTGGATACAAATGTAAACATGAATTGTTTAGTAATCCATTTGATTTTTTTCCACTGATTTTCAGCAACCTAGATACAAATGGGGTAACTAAGAGTTGGGATAATATTTATCCACATGGTTAATGTAAAAAACATTATGGAAATTTTGCTACACTTGGCAAGAGATTGAATGAAGTAATAGGCTGCAGAAGCAGATAATATCAACTAGAATATGAAATAAGTGAAGACAGGAAAGAATGGAAGTTGCTGTAAAATCAAGGATAAATGTAGTGAATACAGGTAAGGCAAATGATGGAGCACAGGAGTTTGTGTTTTAAACATAGAATATTCAAATTTACAGTCAGCTGTGGAACAAGTCTGAGTGATGAGAAACATTTATCATGGGTCATGAAGGAGCACTGATAAAGCAAGATGAAGGTGATATCTCCCAAAATGAAGGTATGGAGAATATCAAAACTGCAGTGTCTCCAACATTGAATGTAGGATTTAGAATAGGAAAGAACATGCCTATCCTTGTGATAAATATAGAATTATAGTCAAAAGCAGAATCTAGATCCAAACAATGTAGATTTGAATCTAAATCTCACCACACATTAATTGGTGATCTTGGGAAATTTACTTAACCTATTCTGAGCTTAACTTTCCCATCTGTAAAATAGGGATAATAATAGTATATATTGCATACTGTTGCTCTGAGAATTATGGATTATTATATGGCACCTAGAAGAGTTCCCAGTATATAAGAAACACTATAGAGTGTTAGATAGATTAAAAGAAAAAAAAAACAAAAAACCTTTCAATGAAAGGTTTTGGGAAGAGTGATTAGTCGTGCTGCAGCATAGTGAACAAATGAGCCGGGTCATTAAGTTGACTAGGAAATATAGTCAGGCTAGGCCTGGAAGAAGCACTTGATTGCTATTAAGAAACATGGGAGAGAGCTAGAGAGAGGGAACATGAAGAGGACAGAAAAGAAAATACAGTGTCATACAACCAAGGGCAAAGAGCTTTTCAAGGTTGTGGGATTTGCTTTTCACTTCTGCTGTGTTGTGAGAAATCATAGAAGCAGCAACTCTGAAACATATTTGTCTCCTTTGCTGTTAAAAGCTGCTCTAAGATTTGATGCCAAATGCTGCAGCTTTCAAGCTGATGCTTCATAAGTTGTTTACTCCATTAGCTGAATTGTGAAACTTAAAACAAAATTGTATTGAGAATATGCTTCTCTGAAATACAAGCCACTTTAAGGTAGGTGAGCATGTGTGTGTTATCAGTTAAACTAACTTCTCTGTTGACCCTTATCAAATAATACTGAACTTTGTTTTGTTACCTAGGTGATAGATAAAACAAGAAGTAACATCCAGATGGAAAGGTAATATTTTTTAAAACATAGTTGCTTTGTTAAAGGAAAAATATAATACAGAAAGACAAATATTGGCAATAAACTAGGTGAGAATGAGGGAGACATGGAATTTCTAAAAATAGACTCCCAGCTATGTCTTGGGATATGATATGGTATCTAGGGGTCTGTATATTAGCAAGGAACAACAGAAAAGAAAACATCAAATAATTAGAGTACAAGATTAGAAAATTTTTAGAAGTTAGTGAATTGGCCTTACTGATTCACAGGACCCATTTCTATTTACCAGGAGAGGCATATGACTCTGCTAACAACACTGTGCAATAATTTGATATTCCTGTTACACACAGAAAACTATCTGAAGATGAAAGAACATTCCACTTTGTCTAAATCTATTCAAAATGTTCATTAAGATGATGATGGAGAAATATTCATAGGAGCTTATAATACAGTAGACACATCTTTGCTGATAAATATTGATTTTCCTCATACTTTTCAAAACTGTCCTGTTCTGTATTTTTTAGACCATTGATTATTTTAAGTCCTGGTGTTTTTAAGTGTGAGGGAACCACATTAAGTGTGAGTATCACTGGATATTGGTGACGTATACAAAGCTATCTATATATTATCATTTCTCGCTACCTGCTTATTTATTCATTAGAGAAGAAATACTAGTTCAGTCTAATTAATTAAATATATGGTTGTTAAGGATTTACAGGTAGAAAGCATATAGGGATAAGCTGAATTCCCCTTTTTTCTTCTAAATTGATTTAGTTATATCCCTCATGTCCTACAGTAACTTTTTTCTTCTGTCTCTTAGATGATAATTCTTGATTTCTGCTGTTCTATTTAAAACACAACTTTAAAAGTCTGTGACATTCCAGATACTTCCCTGTTGGTCCAGTGGTAAAGAATCCACCTTCCAATGCAGGGGACGTGGGTTCTATCTCTGGTCACGGAACTAAGATCTCACATGCCACGGGGCAACTAAGCCCACGTGCCACAACTACTGAGCTCACACGCCTCAGCAAGAGAGCCTGTATGTTGCAAATTACAGAGCCCACACAACACAACTACAAAGCCCATGCACCCTGGAGCCTGCACGCCACAGCTAGAGAGGGAAAATCCGCACACCACAACAAAAAGCCTGCATGCACAACGAAAAGATCCAGCATGCCGCAACTAAGACCTGACTCGGCCAAAAAAATAAATAAAACAAAGTTTGTGACATTCCACTATGAGAATAGAATGAGAATGACTTGTACCTGAAAATTGCAGGTGTATTATAGTAAGTGAAAGAAGCCCATCACAAAATACCACGTATGGTATTCTTCCATTTATATGAAATATCCAGAATAGACAAATCCATAGATTCATGAATGCTTGTGACTGGGATGATAGGAAAATTGGGAGTAACTGCTGATGTGTATGATGTCTCCTTTTAGGGTAATGAAAATATCCTGATATTAGATATAAATGTTTGCACAACTCTGTGACTACAATAACTGACTTCTATACTTTAAAAAGATGTATTTTGCAGAATGTGAATTATACCTCAATAAAGTTATTTGAAAATTAAAACTGCTAGCCAAGACTAACCTCATTAATATCATTTTTATATCTTTATAGTGAACATCCAAACTGACATTTTGCTTGTTTTTCCTGTGCTTTAAAAATATTTTTGCAATGTCAAAGAAAAATTGCACTGCCTGCACAGTCAAGTGAGACTTAATCAAGACTATTTCAGTAGAGGACAGAGGTTGAACTCAACTTCAATGAAACAAAAAGCAGGAGAGTTTTTCAGCACTGGGGTCAGGTATTAGAAAAGTACTGGAGGATGTCAGGGCAAAACTGTTCAATGTGATTAGGTCACCTGTGTTCCTACTAGTGATACTTGCCTTTTTCCTCTGCATGTAAAGTTTGTTTATTCAACATTTGTTTTAGTATTACCTGTTTACAGCTGGTTGAAAAAGTTGATTATAATATGCTCTGTTACTCCATGCTTCCTGTGCTTGGGTGTTAGTGAGTTCTTTGTAACTATGGATTTAGAGTTTTATTTATTTATTTATTTTTAAGCTATTTAGCTTAACTATCTTACAGCTTACTGATGCTCTGTTCTTTTTTGGTATTGTTCTTTTATATTTTGTATTACTTCTTCCTGTATTTTATTTTACATAATCTAATTGTTCTCTTCATGTTCACTAAACATTTCTTCTGCATGTGTTTAGAACTTTTCCTTTTGCCTTTCTGTTATTTATTTCCAGTTTGAATATATCATGATCAGATAATATACTATGTATCATTCAATTTCTTAAAATTTTCAAGGTTTGTTTTATGAATTAGGATAGCGTAATTTCATATATGTTCCATGGGCACAAAAAAGAAATGTATATTCTGCTGTTGTTGGCTGCAGTGTTCTATAAATGTCAGTTCGTACTGGTTGATTGATTGCGTTGATGAGTTATTATATACCTTGCTGATTTCTAGCTAGTTGTTCTGGAAATTTCTGACTGATGGGTGTTGAAGTATGCACATATAATTTTGGATCTGTCCTGTAAAATCTATCAGTTTTCCATTATATATTCTTTTGTCTGATGCATACAATTTTAGGCTTGTTATGTCTTCTTGAAGACTGAACTGTTTATTGTAATTTGTTCTCCTCTCTTTTCCTGGAAATTTTCTTTATTCTGAAGTCTACTTTATCTGATATTAATATATCCACCCTCTTCTTCCTTTTGATTATATTTTACCTAATATATATTTTCTAATCTTCTAATTTCAACCACTCTATATCATTAGATATGAAAAGAATTTCTTGTGGACATGATATTGCTGGGTCATTTTTAGAATCAACTCTACCATCTCTGTCTTTAAATTTGTGCTCATATTTTAGGATAGATGATGATTGTTGGATGAAATATTTGGAAATCCAATGTTTTAAAAAAAAACTGGAGATTTTGTTGTGTTGAGCTTGTGTTGTGTTTCTTGGTCTATTTTCCTTGAACTTAAGAACTTCAGTGCCAGTTTATTAGGATAGACTAGTTTTCTGTGTTAATTTCTTTTCTTTTTTTTCTTTTTTTTTGTGGTACACGGGCCTCTCACTGTTGTGGCCTCTCCCGTTGCGGAGCACAGTCTCCGGAAGCACAGGCTCAGCAGCCATGGCTCACGGGCCCAGCAGCTCTGTGGCATGTGGGATCCTCCCAGACCGGGGCACGAACCCGTGTCCCTTGCATCGGCAGGCAGACTCTCAACCACTGCGTCACCAGGGAAGCCCTGTGTTAATTTCTTATATATATATAAAGTTTAAGCTAAAAATGATATCTTAAATACCTTAAATAAAAAGTATTTTATCAATCTTTTAGTATTTTAGGCAGAAATGAGATTTTAGCAATATCTGTGTCATCTGAACTAGATTAAGATATGCAGTGTTAACCACAATTTAACTTGAAAAAAAGAATGATTTTCCTTCAGAGTTTAATCAAATATATTTTATATACACATTGTATACTATATTCCATTGTTATTAGCTCACTTATATTATTATAATCATTTTCATCATAAATTGTCTAATTTATTTTAATGTTAAAAATAAACAAATTGAAACAAAATTTATTTTGAGTCCACATTTCCTTCCAAATAGCATTTTCTTTTATCACCTTCAGAACCAAAGTACGAGTGTGTGTCTGTGTGTGTGTATACATTTACATACACTGCATTTTGTATCTCCTTGTGTTAGGTATTATTTTGTGTTTGTTAAAATATGTTTGTTTCTTGACTTCTGAATCACTAATAATTATGATTCACTAACAATCCCACCTCAGTAGACACCTCTTCTTAATATCCTTCTGAGCCACCTCTGTTTTCTACTTGATCTATTTTTTTTCAGGATATAGCATGGGTTTTCTTCTATCATTAAACATTTTCTTTAAATTAGGAAAATTGAAATTTTATTTTAAAATATTAAAATTTTCTTTTTGTTTTTCAATTACTAAATTTAAATCCCCATACATATACATCTTCATTCTAAAAGGCATACTAGTTCCTTTTTCAGTATCAAAACTAGATATTTATTTAAAAAGCTCTTAGCCTTCTGTGTTACTTCATTCTCAAGGTCAAACAGGACTTTCATTGAAATAGTTTTATAATCCAGTTCAAAATTTTAATCTCATTAGAGACTTTAAGATTGACAATAAAATGTTGAGGCCTATCACAGATTTTAGATTCTTATGCATTTAAAATATTGTTATTTTTCCCTAAGAAATTAGTTAATACATGTAATTATTTAATATCCACATTTGACATATCCAAATAGGAATTCTTTGTTTCTTCCATAAATTTGCATCCTTAAGTCACAACCCAATCTTCTCCATTACATTAACTGTCCAGGTCATGTACAAAGACTTTAAATTATTTTTAATTCAGAAATACAGAAATTATTCTTGATTACTTATTTCATTCACCACCCTTCCTTGTATCTGATCCAACAGCATGACACAGTTATTATGCATCTAAAGTATATTTATAATCATTATTTTTTCATATGTTTATCTCCATTCCCTTAGTTCTGATGTTTATCTTATATTGTTCCACCTCCAAAACCATTTTTACCACAGCATTAAAAGTGATCTTAAAATACCATTGACCTCATTTCAAGAAGGTGGCCTAGAAGGATGTGCATTCACTCCCTCTTGCAAGAGCACCAGAATCAAAAGTAGCTGCTGAACAATCTTTGACAGGAAGACATTGGAACTCACTGTAACAGATACCCGACATCCAAAGAAAAGGAGAAGCCAAAATGAGATGGTAAGAGGGGCACAACCACAGTAAAATCAAATTCCATAATCTCTGGGTGGGTGACTCACAAAGTGAAGAACAGTTATACCAAAGAAGTATACCTACTGGAGTGAAGGTTCTGTGCCTCATGTCAGGCTTCCCAACCAGGAGGTCTGGCAATGGGAGGAGGAGTTCCCAGAGAAACAGACTTTGAAGGCTAGTGGGATTTGATTGCAGGATTTTTACAGAACTGGGGGAAAGAGACTCCACTCTTGGAGGACACACACAATGTAGTGTGTGCATCAGGACACAAGGGGGAGGAGGAATGACCCCATAGGAGATTGAACCAGACCTACCTGGTAGTGTTGTAGGGTCTCCTGCAGAGGTGGAGGGTGGCTGTGGCTCACAACATGGACAAGGACACTGGCAGAAGAAATGCTGGGAGGTACTCCAGGAATGAGCTCTCCTGGAGTCTGCCATTAGTTACACCAAAGAGCCTGTAGTCTCTAGTGTTGGGTCACCTCAAACCAAAAAAAACAACAGGAAGGGAAGTCAGCCACACTCATCAGCAGACAAGTGGATTAAAGTTTTACTGAGCTCTGCCCACCAGAGCAGCACCCAGCTCTACCCACCACCAGTACTTCCCATCAGGAAGCTTGCACAAGCATCTTAGATAACCTCATCCACCAGAGGGCAGACAGCAGAATCAAGAAGAACTACAATCCTGCAGCTTGTGGAACAAAAAAACACATTCACAGAGAGTTAGATAAAATGAAAAGGCAGAAGACTACATACCAGGTGAAGGAGCAAGAAAAACCCAGAAAAACAACTAAATGAAGGGGAGATAGGCAACCTTCCAGAAAAAGAATTCAAACTAATGATAGTGAAGATGATCTAAGACCTCAGAAAAAGAATGGAGACAAAGATCAAGAAGATGCAAGAAATGGTTTACAAAGACCTGGAAGAATTAAAGAACAAACAAACAGAGATGAACAAAAAAATAACTGAAATGAAAAATACATTAGAAGGAATCAATAGCAGAATAACTGAGGCAGAAGAACAGATAAGTGACCTGGAAGAGAGAATGGTGAATTCACTGCTATGGAACAGAATAAAGAGAAAAGAATGAAAGAAATGAAGACAGCCTAAAAGATCTCTGGGACAAAATTAAATGCACCAACATTCACATTATAGCAGGCCCAGAAGAAGAAAAAAGAGAGAAAGGATGCAAGAAAATATTTGAAGAGATTATAGTTGAAAACTTCCCTAACATGGGAAAGGAAATAGCCACACAAGTCCAGGAAATGCAGAGAGTCCCAGGCAGGATAAACCCAGGAGAAACATGCTGAGACACACATTAATCAAACTGACAAAAATTAAAGACAAAGAAAAATTATTAAAACAACAAGGGAAAAATGATAAATTACATACAAGGCAACTCCCATAAGGTTAACAGCTGCTTTCTCGTAGAGACTCTACAAGCCAGAAAGGAGTGGCATGATATATTTAAAGTGTTAAAAGAGAAGAAACTACAAGCAAGATTACTCTACCTGGCAAGGATCTCATTCGGATTCAATGGAGAAATCAAAAGCTTTATAGACGAACAAAAGCTAAGAGAGTTCAGCACCACAAAACCAGCTCTACAATAAATACCAAAGGAATTTCTCTAAGTAGGAAATACAAGAGAAGAAAAGGACTTACAAAAATAAACCCCAAACAATTAAGAAAATGGTAATAGGAATATACATATTGATAATCACCTTAAATGTGAATGGATTAAATGTTCCAACCAAAAGACACAGGCTTGTTGAATGGATAGAAAATAACACCGGTATATATGCTGTCTACAAGCGACCCACTTCAGAACTAGGGGCACATACAGACTGAAAGTGAGGGATGGAAAAAGATATTCCAGCCAAATAGAAATCAAAAGAAAGCTGGAGTACCAATTCTCATACCAGAAAAAATAGACTTTAAAATAAAATTTGTTACAAGAGACAAGTAAGGACACTACATAATGATCAAGGGATCAATCGAAGAAGAAGATATAACAATTATAAATATATATGCACCCAACATAAAAGCACCTCAATACATAAGGCAACTGCTAACAGTTATAAAAGAGGAAATCGACAGTAATACAATAATACTGTGGGACTTTAACACCTCACATACACCAATGGACAGATCATCTGGACAGAAAATTAATAAAGGATCACAAGCTTTAAATGACACAATAGACCAGATATATTTAATTGATATTTAATGGATATTCCATCCAAAAACAGCAGATTACACCACTTTCTTCTCAAGTGCACATAGAACATTCTCCAGGATAGATCACATCTTGGGTCACAAATCAAGCCTCAGTAAATTTTAAAAAAGTGAAATTGTATCAAGCATCTTTTCCAACCACAATGCTGTGAGATTAGAAATAAATTACAGGGAAAAAAACGTAAAAAAACACAAAAACATGGAGGCTAAACAATACATTACTAAATAATCAAGAGATCACTGAAGGAACCAAAGAGGAAATGAAAAAATACCTAGAGACAAATGACAACAGAAAGATGAGAATACAAAACCTATGGGATGCAGCAAAAGCAGTTCTAAGAGGGAAGTTTATAGCAATACAATCCTACCTCAAGAAAGAAGAAAAATCTCAAACAAACAAGCTAAACTTACACCTAAAAGAGCTAGAGAAAGAAGAACAAACAAAACCCAAATTTAGTAAAAGAAAAGAAATCATAAATATCAGAGCAGAAATAAATGAAATAGAAACAATGAAAAGAATAACAAAGATCAATAAAACTAAAAGTTTGTTCTTTAAGAAGATAAAATTGATAAGCCTTTAGCCAGACTCATCAAGAGAAATGAGGGAGAGGACTCAAATCAATAAAATTAGAAATGAAAAGGAGAAGTTACAACAGATACTCAGAAATACAAACCACCATATGAGACTACTATAAACAACTCTATGCCAAGAAAATGGACAACCTGGAAGAAATGGACAATTTCTTAGAAATGTATAACCTTCCAAGATGGAACCAGGAAGAAATAGAAAATAAACTGTGATTAAAAATCTTCCAACAAGGGCTTACCTGGTGGTGCAGTGGTTGAGAGTCCGCCTGCTGATGCAGGGGACATGGGTTCGTGCCCCGGTCCAGGAAGATCCCATGTGCCGCGGAGCGGCTGGGCCCATGAGCCATGGCCGCTGAGCCTGCACGTCCAGAGCCTGTGCTCCACAACGGGAGAGGCCACAACAGTAAGAGGCCCGCGTAGCACAAAAAAAAAAAAAAAAATCTTCCAACAAATAAAGGTCCAAGACCATTTGGCTGCACAGGTGAATTCTATCAAACATTTAGAGAAGAGCTAACACCCATACTTTTCAAACTCTTCGCAAAAATTGCAGAGGAAGGAGCACTCCCAAAGTCATTCTACAAGGCCACCATCACCCAGATACCAAAACCAGACAAAGACACTACAAAAAAGAAAAATTATAGACCAATATCACTGATGAATATAGTTGCAAAAAACCTTAACAAAATATAAGCAAACAGAATCCAACAACACATTAAAAGGATCATATGCCATGATCAAGTGGGATTTATCCCAGGGATGCAAAGATTCTTCGATATATGCAAATCAATCACTGTGATATACTATATTAACAAACTGAAGGAAAAAAAAAAAAAGAAACATATGGTCATCTCAATAGATGCAGAAAATCTTTTGACAAATTCAACACTGATTTATGATAAAAACTCTCCAGAAAGTGGGCATAGAGGGAACATACCTCAACATAATAAAGGCCATATATGACAAACCCACAGCAAACATCATTCTCAATGGTGAAAAACTGAAAACATTTTTTCTAAGATCAGGAACAAGAAAAGCATGTCCAACCTCGTTGTTATTATTCAACATAGTTTTGGAAGTCCTAGCTATGGCAATTGGACAAGAAAAAAAAAAAAGTATACAAATTGGAAAAGAAGAAGTAAAACTGTCACTGTTTGCAGATGACAAGATACTATACATAGAGAATCCTAAAGATGCCACCAGAAAACTACTAACACTAATCAATGAATTCGGTAAAGTTGCAGGATACAAAATTAATGAAAAGACATCTCTTGCATTCCTATACACTAACAATGAAAGATCAAGAAAGATAAATTAAGAAAACAATCCCATTTACCATTGCACCAAAAAGAATAAAATACTCAGGAATAAATCTGCCTAAGGAGGTAAAAGACCTGTACTCAGAAAACTATAAGACACTGATGAAAGAAATCAAAGATGACACAGGGCTTCCCTGGTGGCGCAGTGATTGAGAGTCTGCCTGCCAATGCAAGGGACACAGGTTCATGCCCCGGTTCCTTGAAGATCCCACATGCTGCAGAGCGGCTAGGCCCATGAGCCATGGCTGCTGAGCCTGCGCATCCAGAGCCTGTGCTCCGCAATGGGAGAGGCCACAACAGTGAGAGGCCCACGTACCAAAGGAAAAAAAAAAAAAGATGACACAAACAGATGGAGAGATATAGAGTGTTCTTGGATTGGAAGAATCCAAGTTGTCAAAATTACTATACTTTCAAAAGCAATCTACAGTTTCAATGCAATCCTTATCAAATTACCAAAGACATTTTTAAGAGAACTAGAACAAAATTTTTTTTTAATTTGTATGGAGACAAACAAAAATCCCCGAATAGCCCAAGCAATCTTGAGGGAGAAAAAATGGAGCTGGAGGAATCAGGGTCCCTGACTTCAGACTATATTACAAAGCTACAGTAATCAAGGCAAAATGGTACTGCACAAAAACAGAAATATAGATCAAGGGAACAGGATAGAAAGCCCAGAGAAAAAAACACACACATATGGTCAAGTAATCTATGACAATAGAGGCAAGGATATACAATGGAGAAAAGACAGTCTCTTCAATAAGTGGTGCTGGGAAAACTGGACAGCTACATATAAAAGAATGAAATTAGAACACTCCCTAACACCATACACAAAAATAAACTTAAAATGGATTAAAGACATAAATGTAAGACTGGACACTATAAAACTCTTAGAGGAAAACACAGGAAGAACACTCTTTGACATAAATCACAGCAAGATCTTTTTTGATCCACCTCCTAGCATAATGGAAATAAAAATAAACAAATGAGACCTAATGAAACTTCAAAGCTTTTGCACAGCAAAGGAAACTATAAACAATACGAGAAGACAACGCTCATAATGGGAGAAAATATTTGCAAATGAATCAACGGACAAAGGATTAATCTCCAAAATTTACAAGTAGCTCATGCAGCTCAATATTATAAAAACAAACAATCCATTCCAAAAATGGGCAGAAGACCTAAATATACATTTCTCCAAAGAAGACAAGCAGATAGATGACCAAGAGTCACATGAAAAGCTTCTCAACATCACTAATTATTAGAGAAATGCAAATCAAAACTGCATTGAGGCATCAATCTAACTGGCATCCCACCAGTTAGAATGGGCATCACCAGGAAATCTACAAACACCAAATGCTGGAGAGGGTGTGAAGAAAAGGGAACCCTCCTGCACTGTTTGTGGGAATGTAAATTCATACAGCAACTATGGATAACAGTATGGAGGTTCCTTTAAAAACTAAAAATAGAATTACCATATGACCCAGAAATCCCACTACTGGGCATGTACCCAGAGAAAACCATAATTCAAAAAGACACATGCACCCCAATGTTCATTGCAGCATTATTTACAATATCCAGGTCATGGAAACCACTTAAATGCCCATCGACAGACGAATGGATAAAGAATATGTAGTACATATATACAATGGAATGTTACTCAGCCATAAAAAGGAATGAAATTGGATCATTTGTAGAGACGAGGATGCACCTAGAGACTGTCATACAGAGTGAAGTAAGTCAGAAAGAGAAAAACAAATATTGCATATTAACGCATATATGTGGAATCTTGTAAAATGGTAGAGATGAACTGGTTTGCAAGACAGAAACAGAGACACAGATTTAGAGAACAAATGTATGGACACCAAAGGGGGAAAGGGAGTGTGGGATGAATTGGGAGATTGTGATTGACATATATACACTAATATGTGTAAAATAGATAACTAATAAGAACCTACTGTATAAAAAAATAAATTAAAATTCAAGAAAAAATCATTGACCTCTGAAAGCACTTTAATAACTTTGTTACACAGGAAAATAAGTTTATAGTCTTTCTTATTCATTTAATATATGCATCAGGTACTTGGCGTGAGTGAAATGAGTGAAGGTGGTTAAAAGGCGCAAATTTCCAGTCATGAAACGTATAAGCCTTGGAAATGTAATGTACAGCTTGGTGATTATAGTTAACAATACTGTACTGTATTTTTCAAAGTTGCTAAGATAGTAGATCTTAAATGTTCTAATCACAAGAAAAAAAATTTGTAACTATGTGTGGTGTTGAAAAGTTCAAGATAAAATATCATATAAAATCTAATATTCAAAACTATATTCTGTATGATCCCAACTTGATAAATATATGTATATAAATATCCAGTGGGAAAAAGAGTAATGATAGTGTTTCCTCCATGACTAAATGGTTTAAGAATAATTTGCATAAATGACACATGTTTCCCTGAAAAACCAAGAAAGCACAGGTTAGACTGCTTACTTAAATTGGAATTTCTAATACATTATTAAAGTTGTATCAAAGAGTTCTTGTGCATAGTTTTAAGGTGTTTGTAGACCAGGTTACACTCATTTATTTATTTTTTAATTTTACAGAAGCTAGTATAAAAAATATATTAAAAAAAAAATATATATATATATATATATATATTCATCAGACATTGTATATGTATTGGTGCTAATTTTAACAATCAGATATATTCCTTATATCAGATATATTCTGATATATATTCTGATATTCCTTATATCATGAATTTTTCAATATACAATATATAATATACACCTACCAAAACTACTATTTTTCTTTTATCTGACAATACTGAGTATAAAATTCAAAGTTGATTTAATGACTCAGGAAATAAAATACTGTCTTAACTGCAGCTCATTTATTTTGTTGTTTTTAATCAAAGTTATGCACTTATGCATACAATTACATACTAGTTCCTTTTTCAGTATCACAATTAGATTTTGATTTCAAGAGTTCTTAGCCTTTTGTGTTACTTCATTTTCAAGGTCAAATAGGACTTTCTTTTTTTTTTAATTATATACAATCTATTTGAAATTATGTACTATTATGTACATAACATGTGCAATATATATTCATATGTATTTTTATTCTATATATTCATGTTTTTTTGTTTATTTATTTTTATTTCTTTAAACATCTTTATTGGGGTATAATTGCTTTACAATGGTGTGTTAGTTTCTGCTTTATAACAAAGTGAATCAGTTATACATATACATATGTTCCCATATCTCTTCCCTCTTGGTTCTCCCTCCCTCCCACCCTTCCAATCCCAACCCTCCAGGCGGTCACAAAGCACCGAGCTGATCTCCCTCTGCTATGTGGCTGCTTCCCACTAGCTATCTACCTTACGTTTGTTAGTGTATATATGTCCATGCCTCTCTCTCGCCCTGTCACAGCTCACCCTTCCCCCTCCCCATAACCTCAAGTCCATTCTCCAGTAGGTCTGTGTCTTTATTCCTGTCTTACCCCTAGGTTCTTCATGACATTTTTTTTCTTAAATTCCATATATATGTGTTAGCATATGGTATTTGTCATTCTCTTTCTGACTTACTTCACTCTGTATGACAGACTCTAGGTCGACCCACCTCATTACAAATAGCTCAATTTCGTTTCTTTTTATGGCTGAGTAATAATCCACTGTATATATGTGCCACATCTTCTTTATCCATTCATCTGATGATGGACACTTAGGTTGTTTCCAGCTCTGGACTATTGTAAATAGAGCTGCAATGAACATTTTGGTACATGACTCTTTTTGAATTTTGGTTTTCTCAGGGTATATGCCCAGTAGTGGGATTGCTGGGTTGTATGGTAGTTCTATTTGTAGTTTTTAAAGGAACCTCCATACTGTTCTCCATAGTGGCTGAACCAATTCACATTCCCACCAGCAGTGCAAGAGTGTTTCCTTTTCTCGACTCCCTCTACAGCATTTATTGTTTCTAGATTTTTTGATGATGGCCATTCTGACTGGTGTGAGATGATATCTCATGGTAGTTTTGATTTGCATTTCTCTAATGATTAACGATGTTGAGCATTCTTTCATGTGTTTGTTGGCAGTCTGTATGTCTTCTTTGAAGAAATGTCTATTTAGGTCTTCTGCCCATTTTTGGATTGGGTGGTTTGTTTTTTTGTTATTGGGCTGCATGAGCTGCTTGTAAACTTTGGAGATTAATCCTTTATCAGTTGCTTCATTTGCAAATATTTTCTCCCATTCTGAGGGTTGTCTTTTGGTCTTGTTTATGGTTTCCTTTGCTGTGCAAAAGCTTTGAAGTTTCATTAGGTCCCATTTGTTTATTTTTGTTTTTATTTCCGTCTCTCTAGGAGGTGGGTCAGAAAGGATCTTGCAGTGATTTATGTCATAGAGTGTTCTGCCTATGTTTTCCTCTAAGAGTTTGATAGTTTTTGGCCTTACATTTAGGTCTTTAATCCATTTTGAGCTTATTTTTGTGTATGGTGTTAGGGAGTGATCTAATCTCATATTTTTACATGTGCTTGTCCAGTTTTCCAAGCACCACTTATTGAAGAGGCTGTCCTTTCTCCACTGAACATTCCTGCCTCCTTTATAAAAGATAATGTGACCATGTGTGCGTGGGTTTATCTCTGGGCATTCTATCCTGTTCCATTGATCTATCTTTCTGTTTTTCTGCCAGTACCATACTGTCTTGATTACTGTAGCTTTGTAGTATAGTTTGAAGTCAGGGAGCCTTATTCCTCCAACTCTGTTTTTTGTTCTCAAGATTCCTTTGGCTATTCGGGGTCTCTTCTGTTTCCATACAAATTGTGGAAATTTTTGTTCTAGTTCTGTAAAAAATGCCAGTGGTAGTTTGATGGGGATTGCATCGAATCTATAGATTGCTTTGGGTAGTAGAGTCATTTTTACAATGTTGATTCTTCCAATCCACGAACATGGTATATCTCTCCATCTATTTGTATCACCTTTAATTTCTTTCATCAGTGTCTTATAATTTTCTGCTTACAGGTCTTTTGTCTCCTTAGGTAGGTTTATTCCTAGATATTTTATTTTTTTTGTTGCAATGGTAAATGGGAGTGTTTTCTTGATTTCACTTTCAGATTTTTCATCATTAGTATATAGGAATGCCAGAGATTTCTGTGCATTAATTTTGTACCCTGCTACTTTACCAAATTCATTGATTAGCTCTAGTAGTTTTCTGGTAGCATCTTTAGGATTCTCTATGTATAGTATCATGTCATCTGCAAACAGTGACAGCTTTACTTCTTCTTTTCCGATTTGGATTCCTTTTATTTCCTTTGCTTCTCTGATTGCTGTGGCTAAAACTTCCAAAACTATGTTTCATAATAGTGGTGAGAGTGGGCAACCTTGTCTTGTTCCTGATCTTAGTGGAAATGCTTTCAGTTTTTCACCATTGAGGATGATGTTGGCTGTGGGCTTGTCATATATGGCCTTTATTATGTTGAGGAAAGTTCCCTCTATGCCTACTTTCTGCAGGGTTTTTATCATAAATAGTTGTTGAATTTTGCCAAAAGCTTTCTCTGCATCTATTGAGATGATCATATGGTTTTTCTCCTTCAATTTGTTAATATGGTTTATCACATTGATAGAATTGCGCATATTGAAGAATCCTTGCATTCCTGGAATAAACCTCACTTGATCATGGTGTATGATCCTTTTAATGTGATGTTGGATTCTATTTGCTATTATTTTGTTGAGGACTTTTGCGTCTATGTTCATCAGTGATATTGGCCTGTAGTTTTCTTTCTTTGTGACATCCTTGTCTGGTTTTGGTATCAAGGTGATGGTGGCCTCGTAAAAGGAATTTGGGAGTGTTCCCCCCTCTGCTATATTTTGGAACAGTTTGAGAAGGATAGGTGTTAGGTCTTCCCTAAATGTTTGATAGAATTCGCCTGTGAAGTCATCTGGTCCTGGGCTTTTGTTTGTTGGAAGATTTTTAATCACAGTTTCAATTTCATTTCTTGTGATTGGTCTGTTCATATTTTTTACTTTTTCCTGATTCAGTCTTGGCAGGTTGTGCATTTCTAAGAATTTGTCCATTTCTTCCAGGTTGTCCATTTTATTGGCATAGAGTTGCTTGTAGTAATCTCTCATGATCTTTTTTTATTTCTGCAGTGTCAGTTGTTACTTCTCCTTTTTCATTTCTAATTCTATTTATTTGAGTCTTCTCCCTTTTTTTCTTGATGAGTCTGGCTAATGGTTTATCTATTTTTTATCTTCTCAAAGAACCAGCTTTTAGTTTTATTGATCTTTGCTATTGTTTCCTTCATTTCTTTTTCATTTATTTGTGATCTGAATTTTATAATTTCTTTCCTTCTGCTAGCTTTGGGTTTTTTTTGTTCTTCTTTCTCTAATTGCTTGAGGTGCAAGGTTAGGTTGTTTATTCGAGATGTTTCCTGCTTCTTAAGGAGGGCTTGTATTGCTATAAACTTCCCCCTTAGAACTGCTTTTGCTGCATCCCATAGGTTTTGGGCCGTTGTGTCTCCATTGTCATTTGTTTCTAGGTATTTTTTTATTTCCTGTTTGATTTCTTCAGTGTTCATTTCGTTATTGAGTAGTGTATTGTTTAGCCTCCATGTGTTTGTATTTTTTATGGATCTTTTCCTGTAATTGATATCTAGTCTCAGGGCGCTGTGGTCAGAAAAGATACTGATACAATTTAAATTTTCTAATATTTACCAAGGCTTGATTTGTGACCTAAGATATGATCTATCCTGGAGAATGTTCCATGAGCCCTTGAGAAAAATGTGTATTCTGTTGTTTTTGGATGGAGTGTCCTATAAATATCAATTAAGCCTATCTTGCTTAATGTATCATTTAAAGCTTGTGTTTCCTTATTTATTTTCATTTTGGATGATCTCTCCATTGGTGTAAGTGGGGTGTTAAAGTCCCCTACTATGATTGTGTTACTGTCAATTTCCCCTTTTATGGTTGTTAGTATTTGCCTTATGTATTGAGGTGCTCCTATGTTGGGTGCATAAATATTTACAATTGTTATATCTTCTTCTTGGATCGATCCCTTGATCATTATGCAGTGTCCTTCTTTGTCTCTTCTAATAGTCTTTATTTTAAAGTCTATTTTTTCTGATATGAGAATTGTTACTCCAGCTTTGTTTTGGTTTCCATTTGCATGGAATATCTTTTTCCATCCCCTTACTTTCAGTCTGTGTGTGTCTCTAGGTCTGAAGTTGGGCTCTTGTAGACAGCATATATAAGGGTCTTGTTTTTGTATCCCTTCAAGCCAATCTGTGTCTTTTGGTGGGAGTATTTAGTCCATTTACATTTAAGGTAATTATCAATATGTATGTTCCTATTCCAATTTTCTAAATTGTTTTGGGTTAGTTATTATCGGTCTTTTCCTTTTCTTGTGTTTCTTGTCTAGAGAAATTCCTTTAGCATTTGTTGTAAAGCTGGTTTGGTGGTGCTGAACTCTCTCAGCTTTTGCTTGTTTGTAAAGTTTTCAATTTCTCCATCAAATTGGAGTGAGATCCTTGCTGGGTAGAGTAATCTTGGTTGCAGGTTTTTCTCCTTCATCACTTTCAGTATGTCCTGCCACTCCCTTCTGGCTTGTAGGGTTTCTGCTGAGAGATCAGCTGTTAACCTTATGGGGATTCCCTTGTGTGTTATTTGTTGCTTTTCCCGTGCTGCTTTTAATATGCTTTCTTTGTATTTAATTTTTTACAGCTTGATTAATATGTGTCTTGGCATATTTCTCCTTAGATTTATCCTGTATGGGACTCTCTGTGCTTCCTGGACTTGATTAACTATTTCCTTTCCCACATTAGGGAAGTTTTCAACTATAATCTCTTCAAATATTTTCTCAGTCCCTTTCTTTTTCTCTTCTTCTTCCGGAACCCCTATAATTCGAATGTCAATGCATTTAATGTTGTCCCAGAGGTCTCTGAGACTGTCCTCAGTTCTTTTCATTCTTTTTTCTTTTTTCTGCTCTGCAGTAGTTATTTCTACTATTTTATCCTCCAGGTCACTTATCCGTTCTTCTGCCTCAGTTATTCTGCTATTGATCCCATCTAGAGTACTTTTAATTTCATTTATTGTGTTGTTCATCGTTGCTTGTTTCATCTTTATTTCTTCTAGGTCCTTGTGCAATGTTTCTTGCATTTTGTCCGTTCTATTTCCAAGATTTTGGATCATCCTTACTATCATTATTCTGAATTCCTTTTCAGGTAGACTGCCTATTTCCTCTTCATTTGTTAGGTCTGGTGCATTTTTATCTTGCTCCTTCATCTGCTGTGTGTTTCTCTATCTTCTCATTTTTCTTATCTTACTGTGTTTGGGGTCTCCTTTTTTCAGGCTGCAGGTTTGTAGTTCCCTTTGTTTTTGATGCCTGTCTCCAGTGGCTAAGGTTGGTTCAGTGGGTTGTGTAGGCTTCCTGGTGGAGGGGACTAGTGCCTGTGTTGTGGTGGATGAGGCTGGATCTTGTCTCTCTAGTGGGCAGGTCCACGTCTGCTGGTGTGTTTTGGGGTGTCTGTGGCCTTATTATGATTTTAGGCAGCCTCTCTGCTAATGGATGGGGTTGTGTTTCTGTTTTGCTAGTTGTTTGGCATAGGTTGTCCAACACTGTAGCTTGCTGGTCATTGAGTGAAGCTGGGTGCTGGTTTTAAGATGGAGGTCTCTGGGACATTTTTGCCATTTGATATTATGTGGAGCTGGGAGGTCTCTTGTTGACCAGTGTCCTGAAGTTGGCTCTCCCACCTCAGAGTCAGAGGCCTGACTCCTGGCTGGAGCACCAAGAGCCTTTCATCCACACAGCTCAGAATAAAAGGGAGAAAAAGTAGAGAGAATTAGTAGAAGTATGAAGAAGGAAGGAAGGAAAGAAAGAAAGAAAGAAAGAAAGAAAGAAAGAAAGAAAGAAAGAAAGAAAGAAAGGAAGAAAGGAAGAAAGGAAGGAAGGAAGGAAGGAAGGAAAGAGAAAAGAAGGAAAGAACGGAGGAAGGGAGGGAGGAAGGAAGGAAGGAAGGAGGGAAGGAAGGAAAAAGACAGAAAGAAAGAAGTTACAGTAAAATTAAATAAAGTAAAGTATAATAAAGTTATTGAATTAAAAAATAATTATTTAGAAAAAAAAAAGGGATGGATAGTACCTTAGAACAAATGTTGGAAGCAAAGCTATACAGACAAGATCTCGCACAGAAGCATACACATACACATTCACAAAAAGAGAAAAAGGGGAAAAAATCATAGATCTTGCTCTCGAGGTCCACCTCCTCAATTTGGGATGATTCATTGTCTATTCATGTATTCCACAGATGCAGGGTACATCAAGTTGATTGTGGAGCTTTAATCCGCTGTTCTGAGGCTGCTGGAAGAGATTTCCCTTTCTCTTCTTTGTTCTCACAGCTCATAGGGGCTCAGCTTTGGATTTGTCCCTGCCTCTGCGTGTAGGTCGCTGGAGGGCGTCCGTTTTTCGCTCAGACAGGACGGGGTTAAAGGAGCTGCTGATTCAGGGGCTCTGGCGCACTCAGGCCAGGGGGAGGGAGAGGCACAGTGTGCGGGGCGGGGCCTGCGGTGGCAGAGGCCGGTGTGACGTTGCACCAGCCTGAGGCCCACCATGCGTTCTCCCAGGGAAGTTGTCCCTGGATCCCGGGAACCTGGCAGTGGCGGGCTGCACAGGCTCCGCGGAAGGGGGGTGTGGAGAGTGACCTGTGCTCGCACACAGGCACCTTGGTGTCAGCAGCAGCAGCCTTAGCATCTCCCGCCCGTCTCTGGGGTCCGTGCTTTTAGCCGTGGCTCGCGCCCGTCTCTGGAGTTCCTTTAAGCAGCGCTCTTAAACCCCTCTCCTCACGCACCAAGAAACAAAGAGGGAAGAAAAAGTTTCTTGCCTCTTCGGCAGGTGCAGACTTTTCCCCGGACTCCCTCACAGCTAGCCATGGTGCACTAACCTCTTCAGGCTATGTTCAAGCCGCCAACCCCAGTCCTCTCCCTGAGCTCCGACCGAAACCCAAATAGGACTTATTGAAACAACTTTATAATCCAATTCAAAATTTTATTGTCATTAGAGCCTTTAATATTGACAATAAAATGTTGAGGCCTATCACAGATTTTAGATTTTTATGCATTTAAAATATTGTTATTTTTCCCTAAGTAATTATTTAATAGACATATTTAAACAAAGGCACTTAAACAGAATTTCTGACATATTGAAGTTCCTTTGGTGCTTAAATTATAGTTTAAAAATATGTAAATGATGCACACACAATGTTGAGACATTTTGCACTATGTACTACTCTCAAATTTTCTTACATTGACAATCAGCCTTCTATTGTATGTACCAACAAATTGTCCTAACATAACATTGACAATAATAATTTTTCAAAATTACCAAGCAACATTTAGGACCCTAAGTTGAAACTCCACTGGATGCTAGATCAAAACACCAAAAATATAAGAAGATGAACTTTCCATGTATGGCTCAGCATTGCTTAGAGTAATCAGGAACAGCTCTGTCTCAGCATACTCCTCTGCCTGGAAGCTGGATGTTGTTTTGTTCATATTTATTGTTAAGTGCATTCAATTTCAAAAATTTGAATGGTGAAACATGTCTATAATATTATCAAGAATTTATTATAAATGTGATCAATGTTTCTAAAGTTATGTGCAAGCTGTTATAGAAATGCATATTCAACTTAAATTAATGTTGTCTAAAGTTCATGTTGTCTATTTCATGACAGTAGTGCTTAGACCTTCACAAAATTAAAGTTATAATTAAATAGGATTTTACTATAGTTCCTTAGCATGAAATGAAAGAAAATTATAAAACCAGTAGCAGGTTAGTGTTAATTTTCTTAACAAATGACACAAGTTAACACAAGCAGAGCCTTCAAACACAGTACTCATTTAGCTAAGCCAAGTTTGTACATGAATAAATGAAAGGTCTTGTAATTCTGAGCCATATTCAAACTTAAGCGTTTCTTGACCTATAAAAACAGAGATTTTTTGTTATGTTTTATTTATTATTATACTTGCTACTAATTACTTAGGTTTTATTATGTTACAAGTTATATGTGAATGTTTTTCATTCTAAAAAGAATATGAGCAAAGACCCATTTTACAGAAATTAAGGGTTAAAGTGGTTAAGTTCCTTCCCAATGACACACTGCTAGAAAGTGATATACCTAAGTTCAAGCACATGTTTCTATCTATTTCCAAGTCAGTGCAGTTTAAATGGTATGATATGCCTCCAAGTTTGACCTTATACAAACTTTCTCTGTGTATTATTATGTAATAAAATATACTTAAGCTAAAAACTAAAGCAAAATATATATTTATGATTATTTTTATATTTGTCAATATTATAAACTTTCCTAAAATATTATTGGGAAATATTTGTTTTATTATTACAAAGATGAAATAAACACTGTCACCCAAATGTTTGAAATTTTAAATACTCAAAATAATTTGAATGGATTTAATGTGTGAATTTAATATATGAATAATATGTAGAAAGACATGCTAAATTTATCTGGACCTCAACTCTACCACATAAAACTAAAGCATAAATTATTTCTACTTCATACCAAACCATTATAAACTAGCCTGTTAAAAATATATGAATTTGAATTTTAATAATTTATGTATTCAAGGGACATAATAAATACATGAGAGCAGGATGGGAATACATTTGTTTCTTCCCTGCCCCCCCCCGCCTCAGGGATTGAGTCCTCTCTGTGTCCTTAAATTAAAACAAGGTATTTTCTATTTTCTTCAATTATTGCTTGATACTACTTAAACAATTAAGAAGCAGTGGGAAAAAAAAAAAAAGAAGAAGAAGCAGTGAATCTAGGTGGCAATCAACTCAGTGGGAAATTGCTCTCACAGTATAATTTTTCTAGATGTTATGCAGTAATTACCACTGTAACATCAGCATTAATGGCAGGCATAATTTAGTTCTCTTACTGGCCCTAGATCAGGATGACCCTTTATACTACCTTCTTGTGTACATAGGAAGATATTTTCATGATTTTACATTTATACCAAATATAAGAAGTAAGCTGTTTAAAGTATAAAGCAATTTAATTTTTACAAAATAATTGACTGGAACTATGATGAGTTAAAGTTACTGATTGATAAATATAGTCTTGGAAAATACAGAGATTATATCTTTAGAGCAGAGATTTAACCTTCAATTTACAAAGCATGGAGTTATAAAACTACATTTTAATCTCAGATAAAAAGGGGCTAGTGTTACAGATGAGCTATAGGTAAGTTCATTTTTATCATTATAAGTTCTAGGACCATTTGCTACTTAGAAGAAAGAAGCAATGTATAAAAATATTCTATTAAATCTGTGGTATGACTCCAAATCAATTTTTGAAGGGATTTTCAAGACACAGTAACATACTCTACATTAAAATGACATGCTAGGGGACTTCTCTGGTGGCACAGTGATTGAAAATCTGCCTGCCAATGCAGGGGACAAGGGTTTGAGCCCTGGTCCGGGAAGATCCCACATGCCGCAGAACAACTAAGCCCATAAGCCACAACTACTGAGCCTGTGTGCCGCAACTACTGAAGTCTGCATACCTAGAGTCTGTGCTCTGCAACAAAAGAAGCCACCGAGATGAGAACCCCACGCACTGCAACAAAGAGTAGTCCCTGCTCACTGCGACTAGAGAAAGCCTGTGCACAGCAACGAAGACCCAACACAACCAAAAATAAATAAATAAAATACATATTTTTTAAAATAAATAAAATGACACACTAAACAATATATTTTGAAGGAAAAAAATTATATTTGAAATAAAGATATTTATTGCTTAAATTTGGCAGAGGAATGGAGCATTTAATCGTTTCTTCTTCATCCTTAACTTGGTTTTCCTTCCCATGTGAAAATTTTGGATAACTTTTTTACTAGCCTTTTTTCTAAAAACTTGAAATTTAGGGGAAAAATTGTGCAAACAGTCAAAAATAATACTGCTTGGTGAGAAATCTACATCTTATGTAGGTTTCATTCCTACATATTTTCCACTATTTGCATTATATATCTTACTTCACCATCTATATCTATGAGGCTGATTAGATAATTTCTCTTTATTTTTACTATCTCTGTTTTAGTCTTTGTCTTAACGGTCTTCCTTAGAGTTGCTAAGGTTTCTTCTTCCTTGTCTCACTATTTTATTAACCTATCTGTATCCCCTCTTAGCTTATGATTGTCCTATAGTGCTTAAGCCTTGTCTGGCTACATTCTCTCTGCTTTTCCCAGTATTACTAGCAATCATGTAGATCTATGCCAGGATTTCCAAACATTGACAATGTTGACATTTTGGTCTTGATAATTCTTTGTGTGTGTGTGTGTGCAAGGAAGAAGGGAATACTATCTTGTGCATCATAGGATGTTTAGCAGCATCCCCTGTCTCTACCACTAAAAGACAGTCATGCCTCCAAGTCAATATGACAACCAAAAATGTCTCAAGAAGCTACCAAATATCTCCAGGGAGAAAAAAGTCACCTCCAGTTGAGAACTACTGATGTATACGGTGTTGTTCTTTTCTTGAAGTTCTTCTAGACTCTCGCTATGTTTGGTAGATATAAAGATTTTTTTCTTACTAAAATTAATTTTTAATCTGGAAATTCTAGTATTATTTTCTGCATGTTTAAATTATAGTGCTCAGGTAAAATATTTAGTTAAAAATTAGGTTAAAATAAACAGCTCTGTTTATGTAATAAGTAGCAATCATATATGAAAATATATCAGGCATTTCTCTAAGACTTACCATGTGTCATCCATTTTTCTGATACAGAAGCCAGAAGAAGAAATAACACACATTAAACCAGAAACACCTAATGAAATAGAGCTACTGAATGGTACTTATTACAGTTTCACAAAAAAATTAATACAGGTAATTAAGTGTATTTAAGCAAATTAGAAGATAAAAATGAGTTTCTGTCTTCCATTTCTGGTAGTTTGGCTGATTAGGTTTACTGAACATTTCCAATTGCAATAGCTAAAATGCATGATATAATACTTTAAAACACCCTTTAAAATCCAATCGTGATTTTTCATAAAATTAAGAAAGGCACAGATACTAAAAATAAATTGAAAGCATGAATCTTTGACAGTAAGAGAGAACCAACACAAATTCATGCTCTGAGTATTTCTGTTTAGTGCTTGAGAACTGGAGCTGCTTTTGACAATTGCACTAGCATCCAGAACATGTAATAAAGGTTATGCCCATATCACAAGAATGGAATAGGAGATTGCCAAATAAAATTGAGACTGTAATGCCTACAAGCAACCTAATGAGGATAAGAATTAAACTCTGATATGAGGTGGTTTAAACTTTAGAACTGTGTGAAAGGAAAAAGATATATATTAATCAGACAAATAAAAATCCACCATGAGCAAAGTTTAGAAGACTAATGTCTCCTTTTATTCTATTTATTACCTGTTTCAGTTATTCAAGCTTTAGACAATTTTCCTACAAGACCAGTGATAACAGCAGCCTTGTTAACACTTCTCCTTGACACCATATATGCAATGCAATGCTGTGGTGATGTCCTTTACACTTAGAAATTGGACCACATCATGGTTAACTCTAATTTGGCTCCATGTGTTAGACTGACCCACCCTAAAATTTCTTTAGGAATATACACTATCAATTTAATGGTATCAGTATTGTATTTGAAGCATTGATATCTTTTTCCTTTAGTACATTTAAGTTTCGGTCTTTGCCTGAGCCCATTGAATTAGAGGGAAGTAAATGGTCTTGAGAAAGGTATAACCTGCTGAGTTGTGAACTTTTATCTTCAACCCTTAATTCCTACATACTTCAAAATCTTCCCAGTGAAACCCCAAACTTATTTCCCTTTCATATCTATTTTGAGGTCTATATCAGTTAAATGACTCAGCTATTCCTTGAAGGTTTTATTTATTTATTTTATTTGTTTAATATCCCTGGATATGGTGTGTCCTTCTTTCAACTACCAGCTACCCTAAGCCTTCTTTATTGGTGCATCCCCTGGGTGGCAGCCTAACCAAATATGGTTTAAGTGGTTCACATTTACCTATGATTGTAAAAATAATTTTGTCTCTCTTGCACTTGATTCTTCTGCACAAAAAGTCTGAATGTGAGCAAATAATGATTTGGGAAAAGAAAAAGCGAAATTATAGCCTTTGGAAAGGGACACCACTATTTTGTGGAAGTGGAGGAAGAACAATAACAAGGCCCCTGATGGGTGGGGTGGTGAATACTTTTGACCAGGGCACTATGTGTGTGAGGGTGAATGATCTTTGTTGGTCAGAGGTTATAAACTTCCAGCTATGAGATGAATAACTTTGGGAATCTATTATACATCATGGTGACTATAATTAACAATACTGTATTGTATATTTGACCATTGTTAAGAGAACGAATCTTAAATGTTATCATCACACACAAACATATACAAAGGAGATTTGGGGAGGGAAGGGAGGTGTTAACTAACCTTATTGTGGTAATCATTTCTAAAACATACATTTATGAAGTCATCATGATGTACAATTTACACTACATGTTATATGTCAATATTATCTCAATAAAGCTGCAAAAAAGAAAAAACAAACAACAAACAAACAATCTTTGTCTTTCAGAACTGTCCTGGGAGTGTTCTTCCTAAAGGCAAGCACTTGGGCATGGCTATCCCTATCTTCCCATTTGGCTTCCGTCTCTGCCATCTTCTACCAGATAGTCCTGACCACTGTACAGCTCCTGCCTTCTGATGCTGTTGTGCCCTCCTACACCATCCTCCTTTCTAGACGTCAAATGAATGCAACCAGATTGTACTGACTGTCCTGATAGCTCTTCTCAAAACAAGAACAAAACCAAGTAATTTTAACTGAACTGAGAACTCCTAAATTTAACATTACTACCATCACCTACAACAACAACAGTTTTACGTGGATTAAAAGGTTTTGTGAAATTCATAAAAATATTTCTTTATAGGAATTATTTTGTAAAATATGAGAACATTATGATATATATCATATACACAATCAAACACACATGTAAGAAGTTTTAAAGTACCAAAAACCTTTATGTGTCTTTTTTATTCTTCTATTAACTTTTTGGTGTGAGGTATAGAGAAAGTCACATTAACATAATAGAATGTATTTTCTTGCATTTTCCCACTCCCTTTCCTTTTGGGCTATCTGATAGTTATAAAATTATTTATGCAATATTATTACAGTATCAATGTTTAAATGTTTGCAACATTTTATTCTCTTTTGTAGCTATTATTTTATTAGTTGATAGGTCTTAATTATATATTTAAGTGTATTAAATATTCACTTCCTGTGTTTTTTTTATTTTTTGATTCATAAATTTACGATTACATTTTATCACCAAGTTATCTTTTTCAAAAATGCCTCATGATTTATATATTTCTAGATCTTATTGTCCATGAGATCACTCTCTAATTAATAAGGAAATAATGGCTTTTTAAAAATTTGTGAAGACAGTCTTATCATGCTGATGGGACTGCTTCTAAAGCATGGATGCATTTATGACTATATTAAATGAGAGGTAGCTGCCTGAAAGGCATTGGCAGGAAATTTAGGAAGGGGATCAGAGTCTTATGGAGATAGGCAGAAGAGAATAAATGTGTTATGTGAGAACAGAAAACCCATCCTCTGCCTATGTTCCCCAAAAAGATTTAAAGGACTTTATTAATGAATTTTTAAATGTTATGATAAAAAAATTAAGACCCTTGGGCTTCCCTGGTGGCGCAGTGGTTGGGAGTCCGCCTGCCGATGCAGGGGACACGGGTTCGTGCCCCGGTCCGGGAAGATCCCACATGCTGTGGAGTGGCTGGGCCCGTGAGCCATGGCCGCTGAGCCTGCGCTTCCGGAGCCTGTGCTCCACAGCGGGAGAGGCCACAACAGTGAGAGGCCCACGTACCATAAAAAAAAAAAAGACCCTTGAGAAGTTCAGTGGTGACTACTCTGTGTAAGCCACAATTGACAATAGAAATTGCTACCACTGAACTTGGCTCATTAGTGTCATAGGCAAAGGTAAGAATTTGTTAGAGCAGAAGCCATGTATATATGTATATATAAAATGTATTTTTGCACGTGTAAAAGCTGTGTATATGTATAATTCTTAATATATATTTATTATACTTATTTAAATATATACCTATATAGATATAGGGATATAGTCAACTAAAGTAACAAAAGAGTAACAGAAATAAAATGTATCATTCTGGGCTTCCTTGGTGGCGCAGTGGTTGAGAGTCCGCCTGCTGATGCAGGGGACATGAGTTCATGCCCTGGTCCGGGAAGATCGCACATGCCGCGGAGTGGTTGGGCCCGTGAGCCATGGCCACTGAACCTGCGCGTCCGGAGCCTGTGCTCCGCAGCGGGAGAGGCCACAACACTGAGAGGCCCACGTACCATAAAAAAAAAAAAAGTATCATTCTATTTTTAAAATATGGCATACAATCTATGAAAATTTTCAACAAGAATGCTCAAATAGCATTCAGGCATTAATAACTAAAAATGAGATAATAATCTGTTTGATTTTGTTGTTGTTGTTAGAAATATTTTGTTAATCAAAGCTTTGTACTAAGCCTTGTTCTTATAGTGGATGATGCCAAGAAAAGAATGTGTCAGACACCCACTGTACTGTAAAGGCGTTCAACGTCTTTGAAAAGAGAGATAACTAAGTGTATATTTTCTCATTGCTATAGCAATGTTTCAATAAATAAAAATACTGAACTCATAAATTGTATATTTTTATAGCCAAACACTATTATAATAATTACAACTGTGTTTATAAAACCTGATGAACTTTCAAATACAACCTACAAATTTATGTTGTTACTTAAATTCTCATCATTATGAGGGAGTCACAGTGTAGGGAAAAATATATATCCATTTTATTTTCTGTAATTGATTTATTATTGATTGAAAGCCGAATGTTTCCTGGCTTTGGAAACCCCATGTATCTCAAGCTCTAATGAGCCTTTCTTATGCTGTGGAAATGATGCTATGAGTAAGTAAAATGACAGGTACACAACATAATCATATCTGATAAAGATCATCATACGTGCATACCTGCATATACACCTGGCATAATGATATATATTTTTAAAAATAATAGCTTAATTCATAACTATTTTATTGGAAGCAATTTTGTCTATAATTCATAGAAAGGATTATAAAACTGTTCCCATTTAGTCTGAGTAATTGAATATATTTTGCCTTCAGTTATAACTATACTCATACTTCAATTTTCTAGGTGCCATTATTTTTTATTTCAATGCCAAAAAGATTTATTGCTTCTACTTATATACTATTTTTCTTCAGAAATATTGCTGTTGGTACTCCTCAACAAACAGTAGTGTGACTTTTCTTACTATGTAAATATTTTAAAATGTTGAAATTTAGCATTCTTTATATAAGATTAAATTCAAATTCATATGGTAACATCAGCATGTAACTGCATGAGTTAATGACTGAGGTTTATATAATAAATTATTTTCATTTTTAATCAACATACTTAATTATTTAAATATTTATACAGTGGCTAAAATGTATTTCTAAGCAGAGATAGAGATGAAATATGAAGTTTGAATAAGAAAGAATTTGAATCTTAGTTTCATTTACATACACATTGTATAGACTTGAATAGGTTGTCAACATTTTCTAGTATTGTTTTAATACCTAAATATGGAAATGATAATAATGCTTAATTCAATAATTGTTGTGATGATTACATAAGGTAGGTATGCAATGTTATCAGAGCATTAATGAAAGAAATGTTTATAATGCATATCACATTGTCAAGAATATAAAGGACAGATACACTCTCCATTTGGAGAAAGTGATAATCAGGAGTGCAGGCAAATAAAAGAAAAAAATTCCCCAAATGTGGGTGAAATTTTTACAAACATTCTTATTAATACACTTGAAAAAATATTGAGGCTAGCCATATATTTATATAAAAGTTGCATAATTTCTACACAACTTCACTTTAAATAATATATATATCTTAAAATAGGAATATATATAAATGAACATGTAGTTGACTCTTATTTTTGTCATCTTTATACCTCTTATCTTTTACTGCTTTCATTATTTTCATATTAGTGTGGATCTTGTCCTTTTACTTATGTTTCTCCTGGATTTTGTTTTGCCATTTTTCTTTCACTTGACATTACGATATCATTTCCAGCTGATTCTGAAACCAACACTTACTTTCCAGAAGCTGTTTTATTCTATGAATCTAATTTTTAAATGTTATTTGCTAGTGCAATTGCTATGGAGAACAGTAAGGAGTTTCCTACAAATATAAAGTAGAATTAACATAAGATCCAGCAACTCCACTTCTGGGTATACTCCTAAAAGAATTTGAAACAAAATTGAATGTCAGCATGATGGTGGTGCAATATGCTTCTTTTGTCTCTCCCCTTCAACCTACAACCCGTAAAACATCCTTAACTCAACAAAAGTATCTCTGCCCAAAACACAGGGATGCCAGAGAATTCCACACATCTGTACATCTAAATGTGGGTGGACTGGAACACAAAGAAGAGGTGGAACCTGGGAACCAGTGGAGGCAGTGCATGTGATCCCAGAACCTAAGCTGAACCTGCAGCCCCAGAGAACCAGGTAGTTTCAGGAAAGATGATGCACACAACTCTGGCCTCCAGGCTGCAGGGCCACCCTTGGCCATAGGGAACCAGGCAGCAGTGGAAGTGCCTGCAACTTTAGCCTACCCTCAGCCCTCAGCAGTGAGGCATGCAAACTCAATCTCCCCAGACATGTTAGGGACACCTGCAACCCCAGTTCTATCCTTTCCATCCCCCTACAGCAACCAAGCCTGAAACCCAGGAGACAACAGACACAATGGAGGCACTTGCCATCTTGGTGCCCAAGGTGGTGACATCAGAGGCACAGGCAGTAGCAAGACACCAACAGTCACAGAGACACAAGTAGTGACAATGAGAGCACAAGGTGACACCTCTAACAGAGGCAGTGGAAGGTAGAAAGTACCTATTTACAAATATAACCAGAGGCAAATCAGGTAAGAGGAACGAAAAATATGTACCTCTTACTGAAAAACAAAAGGAAGGCTGCTAAATACTAATATGCTGAATCATCAAAATCAATTAAAATTTTTTTTCTAAAAAAGAAAGGTGTTCAGTACTTCAAATATGTTACCAGAGAAATAATTCATCAAGCACCATGAAGAACCATGGTAACACAATATCACACACAAAATGACAATTCTTCAGAAACCAAACTTAAAGTCACAGAATATTGTGATCTAACTGATAGAAAATTTAAAACAGTTGTCATAAAGAAACACAACAGGCTACAATAAAACTCAGAAAGGCAGTTCAATACACTCAGAAATAAACTTAATGAACAGAAGAAATACTTTACCAAAGAAATTAAAACTCAAAATAAAAAACAGAAATTCTGGAGCATAAAACTCAAAAAAAATTAGAAATCATTACAAATAGAGCATACCATACAGAAGAGAGAATTAGGGAGCTTGAGGATAGAAATTTAGAAATGATACAGGTAGAAGGGGAAAGAGAGAAGAAATTCAATGAGAACTATCCAACTCTATTAAGAAGGGCAGTGTTAGGATTAAAAAGTATCCCAGAAGGAGAAGAAAGGAAAAAGGGAGCAGAGAGTATATTTAAAGAAATAATAGCTGATAACTCCCAAATCTGGAAAAGGAACTGGATATACAAGTTCATGAAGTCACAAGAATACCTAATACCTCAATGTAAAAAGGCCTTTTCCATAACACATTATAATAAAATTGTCAAAAGTCAATGACAAACAAAGAATTTTAAAGGTGACCAAGGAAAAAAGGATGATAACCTACAAAGGAACCCCATTAGGCTATCAGCAGATTTCTCAACAGAAACTCTACAGTCCAGGAGAGAGTGGAATGACATTCTTTAAATATTGAAGTATAAAAACTGTTATATAAGAATATTCTATTGAGCAAAGTTATCATTCAGATATAAATGATAAATAAAGGCTTTCCCATACAAACATAAGCTGAGGGAATCTATCAACACTAGACTTGCCTTACAAGATAAGTTGAAAGGTGCTCTACAACCTTAAACAAAAAGACTGTAGTACACAAAACTTGGTGTAAGATGACAAATAGACATACAGAATCAGAAAATTGATATTCTATAACATAGTAGATTGTTAAACAATTATAGCATAAAAGTTAAAGGGGAAAATAGCAGTAAAAACAATTATAGGTACTTCAATTTGGTAACAAACTCCAAAATTAAAAGGGATAATCTGAGATAACAAAAATATAAAATGAGAAGAGGAAAAGGATGGAACCCAGGCAAACAAATGAAGACAAGATGCTAACAGCAGAAAAAAAGACAATTTTATCTATGACATTTTATCAAATTTCATGCAAACCACAAAACATAAATCTAGAGCAAAGACCCAAAACGTAAAAAAAAGGAGGCTTAGAAAAAAATTACAGCAAACCACCTTACTAAAATGGCAGACAAAAACACAAGGAAAAATAAACAATGGAGATACAGAACAATCAGAAAACAAAAGGTAAAATTGCAGTACTAATGTCCTCATTCATCAATAATCACAAACAAAAAACAAAAGGTAAAATTGCAGTACTAATGTCCTCATTCATCAATAATCACCATAAAGATAAATGGATTAAAATCACAAATCAAAAGACACAGAATTGCTGGATGGATTAAAAAAAAAAACAACTATACCCTGCAGTCAGGAGACTTACCTCAGCTCTAAAGACAAATATAAGATAAGAGTGAAGGATTAGAAATTGATACTCCAAGCAAATGGCAGCCAAAAGAAAGTGGGTATAACCATATTCATATCAGCCAAAATAGACTTCAAGACAAAAAAAATGTAACAAGACAAAGATGGACATTATATAATGATAATAGAGATAGTTCATCAAGGAGACATAATAGGTATTAATATATATATATATATATATATATATACCAAATATAGGAACTTGAAAATATATAAAGAAATTATTAATAGACTTAAAGGGAGAAGCTGACAGCAACACAATAATAGTAGGAGACTTTAACCACTCACAACAATAAATGAATTATCCAAACAGAAAGTCAACAAGAAAAGAGTCACCTTAAAAAAACATTAGACACTGTGGACTTGATAGGTTTATACAGAACATTCCATCCAAATGCAGCAGAATACATATCCTTCTCAAATGCACATAGAATATTCTCAAGGATAGTCCATATGTTGGGTAAACAAGTCAATAAATTTAAAGACTGAAATCCCCAAGCTTCAATTCTTACTGCAATAGTATACAACTAGAAATCAACTACAAGAATAAAACTGGAAAAATCACAAAGATATGGAGACTGAATAACATGTTACTGAACAACTATTGGGTCAATGAAGAAATCAAAGTAGAAATCAAAAGTTCCTGAAGGCAAATGAACATATGACATATCAAAATCTACAGGATACAACAAAAGAAGTACTAAGAGAGAAGTTTATAGCAATAGAGTCCTACCTCAAGAAACAAGAAAAATCTCAAATAAACAATTTAACTTTATACCTAAAAGAACTAGAAAAAAAGAATAAACAAAACCTTAAGTTGGTAGAAGGAAAGATATAATAAAATCAGACCAGAAAAATTAAAAATAGAGACTAAAAAGACAATAGAAAAGATCAACAAAACTAAGAAATAGTTTGTTGAAAAGCAAATCAAAAATGTCAAACCTTTAGCAAAACTTACTAAGAAAAAAGGAGAGAAGACACTGATAAATGGAATCAGAAACAAATAAAGGAAAAATAACAGTGGATACCACAGAGAAACAAAGGATTATAAGAGAATGTTATGAAGAGCTATACACCAGCAAATTGGATGACCTACAAGAAATGGATAAATTCTTAGAATAATACAACCTTCAAAGACTGAATCATGAAGAAATAGAAAATCTGAATAGACCAATCACTAGTAAGGAGAGTAAGACAGTAATCAAAAACTTCACCAAAAACACAAGTCCAGGACCAGATGGCTTCACATGTGAATTCTACCAAATATTCAAAGAAGATTTAATACTTATTCTTCTCAAACTTTTCCAAAAAATGGAAGGAGAGGAAATTCTTCCTAATTCTTTTTACAAGGCCAATATTACTCTGACACCAACACCAGAGAAAGACAACACACACACAAAAATTATAGGCCAATATCTCTGATGAACATGAATGAAAATATCCCCAACAAAATATTAACAAACCAAATACAACAGTACATTAAAAAAAATCATGCAACATGATCAAGTAGAATTTATTCCAGGAATGCAAGTATGGTTCAACATCTGTGAATTAATCAATATGATACATCATATTAACAAAATGAAAGATAAAAAATAAGATCATCTTGATAGATGTAGAAAAAGCATTTGATGAGATTCAACACACATTTATGATAAAAACTCAATAAAATGGGTATAGAAAGAATGTACCTCAACATAATAAAGGGTATATATGACAAATATGTAGCTAACATCATACTCAGTGGTGAAAAGCTCAACTTTTTCTCTAAGATCAAGAACAAGACAAAAATGCCCACTCTTGCACCTCTTATTCAACATAGTATTGGAAGTCCTAGCCAGAAAAATTAGGCAAGAAAAATAAGTAAGGAATCCAAATTGGAAAGAAAGAAGTAAAACTATCAGTATTTGCAGATGACAGGACTTTATATATAGAAAACCCTAAAGACCACCAAAAAATATTAGAAATAATAAACAAATTCAGTAAAGTTGTAGGGTATAAAATCAATGTACAAAAGTCGGTTGCATTTCCATACACTAACAATAAACTAGCAGAAAGATAAATTAAGAAAACAATCCCTTTACAATCTCAAGAAAAAGAAAAATAACTAGGAATAAATTTAACATAGGAAGTGAAAGACCTGTACACTAAAAACTATAAGACGTTGAAAGAAATTGAAGAAGACACAAATAAATAAAAAGATATTCTATGCTCATAGATTGAACAAATTAACTTTGTTAAAATGCCCATATTACCTAAAGCAACCTACAAATTCAGTGCAATCCTTATCAAAATGCCTATGACATTTTTCATGGAAATTGAACAAAATAGTCCTAAAATTTATATGGAACTTCAAAGAACCCCAAATAGCCAAAGCAATCCTAAGAGTAAAGAACAAAGCTGTTGCCTCACACTCTCTGATTTCAAATTTTATTACAAAGCTATAGTAATCAAACAGTATAGTATCAGCAGAAAACCAGATACATAGATCTGCGAAACAGAATTGAGAGCCCAATTATATGGCTACAGATTTATAGACAATTAATTTATGAAAATGAGCAAAGGACATTCAATGGAGAAAGAATAGTCTCTTCAATAAATGGTGTTGGAAAAACTGGACAGCCACAGGCAAAAGAATAGAACTAGAACACTATTCACACAGTACACAAATATCAACTCAAAATAGATTAAAGGCTTGAATATAAAACTTGAAACCATAAACTCATAGAAGAAAACATAGACAGTATGCTCTTTGACATGGGTCTTAGCAAAATCTTTCTGGATATGTCTCCACAGCTAAGGGAAACAAAAGCAAAAATAAGCAAATGGACAACATTAGACTGAAAATCTTCTGCACAGCAAAAGAAACTATCAACAAAACAAAAAGACAACATACCAAAAGGGAAAACATATTTGCAAATCATATTCAGTAAGGGGTTAAAAGCCAAAATACATAAAGAACTCATTAAACTCTATAATAAAAAATAAACAACCAGATTTAAAAATGGGCAGAAGGGCTGAATAGACTTTTTTCCGAAGAAGACATATGCAGGGAAAATAGGCACATGAAAAGTTGTTTAACGTCACTAATAATTAAATAATTGTAAATAGAAATCACAATGAGATATCACCCCACACCTGTTAAAATGGTTAGTATCAAAAATGCAAGGCATAACATGTATTGGAGAGGATGTGGAGAAAAGGGAGCACTTGTGCACTGTTGGTGGAAATGTAAACTGTTGCCATCACTATGGAAAAAATTATGAGACACCTCAAAAATTAAGAACTACCATATGATTCAACTATTCCACTTTTGGGAATTTATCCAAACAATACAAAAACACTAATTCAAAAGTATATGCACTCTTGTGTTCATCACAGCATTATTTACAGTATGGAAAACCTAAGTGTCAATCTACAGATGAATGTATAAAGAAGATGTGGTATATATATATATACACACACACACACACACACACACGATTGAATACTACTCAGTCATAAAAAGATGAAATCTTATCATTTATGACAACATCGATGGACTTTGAGGGTATTACACTAAGTGAAATAAGTCAGATGGAGAAAGACAAATATGATCTCACTCACATGTGGGAAAAAAGAAAACTAACAAAAACAAACACATAGGTACAAAAACAAGAGTAGTGTTACAGAGGGGAGGGAGAGGAGGGAGGGCAAAATGAGTAAAGGGGGTCAACTGTACCATGACTGATGGAAACTATAGGTAGTGAGCACACTGTAGTGTATACAGAAGTCAAAATATAATGTTGTACACATAAAACTTATGTAATGTTATAAACCTGTATTAGCTCAATAAGTACACATATAAAAATAGTAATTAATTATTTGACTTTAAAAGAATCAAGCCTCATACAGTCTTAAGAAATATCTATGCTTATCTTTGTATTTAATTTCAACTCAAAGGTTTGTTTGCTTTCTTGTTTTAAGAAAGTGGGGTGTTGTAGATTCAAACAAGGAATTTTTTTCCAATCTTATAATTCTACTGAAAATTTTAATATTAAAATTTTACCTTTATAGACATATCAGCTAATATTTTTAAGTGTACAAAAAGAGATCTTAAAAAATAAAAACATTTTGAGACATCATTTTAAAAAAATGAAAGCAGGGCTTAAACAGGTATTTCTACATAAAAACATTATTCAAAATAGCCCAAAGGTGGAGGTAACCTAAATGTCCACTGATGAATAAATGAATGAACAAAATGTGGTATATACATACAATGGACTATTACTCAACTTTTAAAAGGAAGGAAATTCTGAACCATACTACAACATGGATGAACCTTGAGAACATTATGCTAAGGGAAATAAACTATTGAACAAGTACTGTATGATTCCATTTATGTGAGGTACCTAGAAGAGGCAAATTCATAGAGACAGAGGTCAAATGTTGGTTGCTAGAGGTTGGAGGATGGGGAAAAGGAGGATTTATTATTTAATGGGTAGAGTTTCAGTTTTGCAAGATGAAATAATTCTGAAGATGAACGGTGATGACATTTGCACAACAATGTGAATGCAATTAATGTCACTGAACTTCACCCTTAAAAATGGTTAAGATGACAGATTTTATTTTATAAGAATTTTACTACAGGTACAAAAATAATAAAAAGTACTTAAAATAAAAAGACATTATTTTTTCATTATTTTAATTGTTCCAGTTGCTACTTGAACTGATTGATGAGAGTGACCATGACAAAGACTGTATATATATATATTTTTTTTTTTGCGGTACGCGGACCTCTCACTGTTGTGGCCTCTCCCATGGCAGAGCACAGGCTCTGGACGCACAGGCTCAGCGGACATGGCTCATGGGCCTAGCCGCTCCGTGGCATGTGGGATCTTCCCAGACCGGGACACGAACCCGTGTCCCCTGCATCGGCAGGCAGACTCTCGACTAATGCGCCACCAGGGAAGCCCTAGACTGTATTTTATGTACTAATTAATTATAAGAATTGGAAAACCACAAAATTAAAAATTAAATTATACAATAAGAATCCAATTTCAATGTTTAGAATACGATTGTAATTTGTTTCAAGAACAATACAAAAAATATATAGTTGATTTGAAATATAGTACCAAAATAACGGATCTGAGATTCTATAAGGTAATTAAAAGTTTATGTTATTGCCTGAAAGATATGTAAACATCTCCATTTTATGTATACATGATGGTGTCTAGGAGTCACGGAGCTCATTCACTTCCTCTTTGTGCAATGCATCACAATGAAGAATTAATAGAATAAATATTTCAAAATTATCAATGACTGCCAGTGATTTTCCATGCATGTTGGGCATTTTGCTGTTCTGTACAAATTTGATGAAGATAACACCAAAGAACAAATGATTTAAGTAGTTATGGCAAAAACTATGGGAGACTTAAGTAGGGTAAAGGTAATCAACTGTAATACTATAGCATATAATTCTGCCTGACAGATAAAATATATATTAAGTTGCTATTTAATTGGTTCTCAATCTGATTTCTTCCTTACTAAGACTTTACCAGGTATATATTTTGTAGAGGAAATTTTCCTTTTATTTACTTTATAAAATTTTTATTAGAAACATATTTAGATTTTGCATCATCTTCTTTAAAATAAACATAAAAATATTCCTTATTATTTTGGGTTCTGAGGCCCAATTTCAACCTGTATGTTGGGGGAATATGAGATCTCTCCAAACTAATAAGCAATGCTCCATACACCAGCTGGGTGTCCTATAATTCAACTCAATTCTGATACTATCTACCTGGATATAGCCTCAGATGCCACAGGTTAAGGGCTCAGTCCCAGAAGAATGCCTCCCCCCATAATTTTTTATGCCTGTTGCAAAGCTAGGTTATTACATGTGCTTCTGACCCCAACAGCTGCAAATTGAAAGTTTTAATGACCCCGTTCAACTCAGAATGCCAACTGCAAGTTCTGGTTGTTACCTGTACTTATGACTAACTGAGTATAAGTCATAAGTTACCATGATCCTCCCCCCCGCTTGGGTTCTATTAATTTGCTAGAGCATCTCACAGAACTCAGAGAACATTTTACTTACTAGATTATTAGTTTGTTATCTAAGGATATAACTCAAGAACAGCCAGATAAAAGAGATGCCAAGGGCAAAGTATTTGGAAAGGGGAGCAGAGCTTCCACGCCCTCTCCAGGTACACCACTCTTCCCAAAGATTCACATATTCACCAACGAGGAAGCTTTCTGAACTCATCCTTTTTGGGTTTTTATGGAGTTTTCCTTATATTAGTGTGATTGACTAAATCATGGGCAGTTGGTGATTTAACTCAATTTCAGGCTTCTCCCTTCTCCCTGGAGGTTGGTGGGGGAGGGTGGTGCTGAATTCTAATCACTTGATTGGCTTCATTGGCAACCAGCCCCCCATTCTTAGGTGCTTTCAAAAAGTCACCTCAAAAGATACATAACAAAAGATTTCATTTTTGGCATTTAGGAAATTCTAAGGTTTTGGGAGCTATGTGCCAGGAACCTTGGGTGAAGACCAAACAGATGTGAAAAATATATTTTGGTCATCTGAATGATCAAATATGTATTTGTCTTTAAATCACTTATTATTCTATTCATATAATACATATCATTGTTTGTAGCATGAAACTATGATTAATTAAGGACTACTCAGATAAGATTCACTTTCTTTGGGTGGCTATATAATATCAGAAAGCATTTACTTATTTTTTCTTTTATAAACCATCTATGTACATTTATACTGATAATCTTATTTCAGGGAATTGTGGGTTAAAATGGAGTTTATCATCATGAAATTATCCCATTCTTTTTACTTATAATTTGATTTTAAATAAATTTCATAATTTGAAAGAAGAACCTCATTAACAAATGTTTACCTTACCTAATGATGTGATAGTTTTGTGTAAATTTAATATTTCTGAAATAATTAAGCTCAAAGACAGTATGTATAGAAGTTTTCTATTTTACTGAAGAATAGTCACTCTACATTAATATACTCTTTACCACATTTCCCATCAACGCCTTTTGCATGAACTCATTTTTAGAGGATGATGGGCCTTCACTTTTCTTGTGAGATTGCTAATATTGTCAAGAAGAACAAAGAACTTTCACATTCTGAGACCTCCTGGGACTACCTCTCTCTCCTTGTTTCATCAGAGGTGAGAACTTGTCAATAGCCACATTTAATCACAGGTCATATCAGGAATATCTTCTGGGACTAAAGTGAACCTAAAGTCTCACTCTGAACTCTTAAATAGGTTACTGGACTTTAGTGGTTGGTAAAGAAATGTGACATTCCTTCTTATTGTGGGAGTATTGAGCCATAATACGATATAGTTTTAAAATAGAACAGCATAGAAAAAAGGCTACCTTTTGAAAACTAAATATAAAATAAGTCAATTACATTACATTTTAAAAACCATACTAAATTGTTCACTATACTAAAATATTTACATAAGCTGAGTCATTTAATTATCATAATAGTCAATGAGGAAGTTTAAAAGTAAATGGAAAAAAATTGAGCCTAAAGAAAAGATTAAAAGTTATTTCCAACTTTTCAGGTAGCAAATGATCCAGTGTTTAAAACCAGGTCATTTAAACTGTATGGACATTAAATTTCTACTCTGCAGTATGGGTTTCTTATTTTCATGAATTTGGTAATAAATCTGAAAGTAATTAAAAATTGAATTAAACACAATTAATTTAAAATGTGACTTTAAAATATGAATTTTGATATGTTCAAAAGGGGTCCAAAATACAAAATCTAATTGTCTCAAGGCAAATTTTTTTGTCAACTTGGATTTAGTTTAATAAAAGGAGTGTGCCCTAAGATTAATTTTGGCCCAAAATACTCTTCATATTATACCTCATTGTACAATTAAAAAAAAAATCACTTAGAAATATTCAAAGAGAGAAGCTAGAATATAATTCCCCTCTCCAAAAGGCAAAAATGATTAATTTAAAACTAATAAAATAAATTTCAGGACAAAAACTCAAACAAAAACTGAGATCTTATACTAGAAAAATAATAGCTTCATAAAATATTTTTAAAAATAAACATTTATGTGAATTAGGATTTGAAACAAATTAGCTGGGAATGGATATGTCTATTTTTTCTTAGGTTTTATTTACCATTTTGTATACATGAATTACACATTCATTGTGGAATACATTTTCCAATTTCTCCCTCTTATTACAGTTATTTTTTTAAATAAAAAACTGAGAATATTTTTAAGTTCCATTGTATATCTTGATATCAATGTGTTTTGATCTCTTGATCTATCAATTTCTATTTTCTTTTAACCTGATTATATTACCAATTGTTTATCTAGTTGTTGTTGCTTTAAAATTACTAGTCAAATATCTTCTTTAAAATTATTTGTGAAATCTGCAGATTTTCTTCTCCCCCAATTCACTGCATGTTTTTTAAAACTTACTAATACCTTCCTCCTGATTTGCTTTTTACTGTTTCTTTTTCTAATTTATTTAAATGCTTTAATTTGCTGAAAATGAAACAGGAAGAAGGGGGTAGGGCACAACCTTTAAAAGAATGAAATACCCATAGGACAAGACAAAAACTGGTTAGAACTAACTAGGTCCAAGATGGCAGAAGATTTGACCTTGAGCCTCATTGTACACTCATTGTAATATATTAGCATAAGCTAAGTGACATGCTGACCAGTGCTGTGACAGTTCTGAGGCCGAGGCTGACCATCAAAGATCAAAAACTGGGTGATGGCCCAATTCCTGGAAATCTCCACCCCTTCCCCAAAATAGTTGGAATAATCCTCTCACCCATTAGCCTACTAAATTACCCAGCCCATAAAAACTAACCAACCCAAATTCTGAGACCTCTCACCTGAGATGGCCCATACTCTGTCTGTGGAATTTGTTTCTCCCTAAATAAATTCATTTCTTACCTATCACTTTGTCTCTCACTGAATTCTTTCTGCTATGAGACATCAAGAACCTGAGCTTCATTAAGTTCTAAGACCAGGGGTGTAACCTCATTAAAAAGACCATTGGGTTCAAGTCCCAGTCTGGGTTGCATGGTTTCAAAATGATTTAAGTACCTAACTAATTTAAGTCCCGAAGTCAAACCTATGTAGAGCTAAGTAAAAGTCCATGATGAATATTATAATTTTCATTTTTTCCACTTACCCATATTTCTCAAGATTTTTTTGCATGTCTACAAGTCTCAAGCAGCTTCTTAAAATGTTTCTATCTTCCCTAATGCCTTTTTCTGTTGTTCCCAGTACACCCTTACTTTTCTTGTACCTTTCTTTCCTTACTGGTGCCAGCTGACTTTTTTACCTCAAGCTGTGATTTTCTTTCTCATGTTACATCTAAATTCAAAAATGCAATAATTATTAATTAGGTCCTTTGATTTCATAGAAAACTTTTGTCACATTTTTACCGAAGATATGGTCATTAAAAAAAAAAAATGATACTGGTTATTTAAATTATTTACTTCTTGCTAATTCCCTTCTTTATTTTACATATTCTTTTAGTGCCCATTACCTCTTCACTGCCAATCATTCTTATTCCAAAGAGCAGTTTTCTTCCTGAACACATAATTTGCAAATTTTATATATTTGGATGAACCAGGAGAATGCTCTAGAATATGTAGGTGATCTCCAGGAATAAAAGGATGTGTGGGTCTCTCAGCCTCTGTCTGTCTCTGTCTCTTGTCTCTCTTTTCCTGTCTTTCTCCATGTCTTTCTCTGTCTCTGTCACTCTCTGTCAGAATGAGAGTATGTGTGTTATTTAGCCTTACTTTCTGTTGATGACAAATATCAGCAAGAGAATTTATCAGCCACAATTATCTCTGTGCCCCATCATATGCATAATCCTCTGATTTCCTCTTTCACCAGCTCCTCCCTGCTCTTCCTCCAGTCAATCCATTCACTTTTATGTATGTGTTCAAATAACAGACCTTTGATTTTGTTTTTTAGGGTATGTATCTACCTTGGAGAATTCCCTACCCTCTCAATGTTTCATTATTTCTGAAGTGAAAAGTATCCACCCTGCATCATCTTGCATTCTCTAGTATGTTTTCTTTTCTTCATTGAACTTAGCACTTTTCTTCTTATTCTTATGTTCAGAACGAGAGCTTGCCCTACTTTCCATTAATATGGAATTACCATTTCATGTTCCCCTCAGTTTCATTGGATTCAAAGAGGAGGAGGTAATGCTGTCTTTGTGGCATTATTTTAAACACAGAACTTTTTGTAACATTTAACTGCATCTTGGAATCACATTAATTCTACACTATTATTTTTGTATGTAAATATTCAAAATATATTGAACCATTTTCATATAAAAAGTACTGTGATGTGAAAAATGAGTAAGACAGTTCCTTAAGTTGCTCACAATTTACTCAGAGAGAACATGTATTCTTCTAATCAGAATACATGACAGGGTGTGATAAAGTCTAAAATCATAATTGATTAAGACATAATGTGATTTGGTAAAATAAAAAGATGACTGCTGAAACTATCATTTTTTTTCTGAGTTATGAAATTATGACAGCATACCATAAATATTCTTTTCAAGTTACATTCATTAGGTCTTAATATTTTTCACTATAGATTTACAGTGGCATGAAAAGACCTGCAGTTATATCTCTCCAAATACTGTAAATTATTCATGAATCAGCATTGTTCATGTTAAACTGAAGTGGTGAAATTGTCTGAAATATGGCAATAATTAATACCTTACAAATCACAGACCTTTTTCTCTAGCCCTTTCAGTGTCATCTCTTTTACGTCTCAGTCACATTTTAATAAACCAATATGACATATTTGTGCTTTTACAGATAAAGGACAATGATCAATAATTGTTGACATTTTAGGCTTCTCATATAATAACTAAATAGTATTAATTTTAACGATTGAAATTTTAAGTCACTTCATTTCATGTTGCAGTATTTTTTTAAAAAGTATTTCTCAATTCTGTTCCCAGTTAAGGTCCCCATGAGCAAATGTCTAAATGTGAATCTTGCTTATAATCTTATTCTTTCATATGCTTGCATTACTGTCAAAAATGTATTTAACTGTTCTCTGAAGACATGTCCTATTACATACAAAAATGTGGATGTTTTCCCTGTTCAGCTAGTAAACATTTCTTTGTCTCACATAGCTTCATATTTCTGGCTAAATTTACATTTTTTTCCTAAGCAACATAGAAAATATCATGTATTGTTTTCTCAGTTTTCTATTACACACATCAAGAAATCACATACTTAGTTTCCAAGGTATTTTACATCATGTTTTATGTTAAATGGTACAAATTACTTTCTAGGTACATTATTATAGGAAACAAATTCTGATAATTTTTTTAAAATTTAATGTCAAAAAAATGAGGTGACTATAGAGAACAATACTTTTTGTTTAATAACAGCAGTTTCCAGAAGCCAATTCAGGGCTCCCAAGACACATTTTCTCTTGATCAGTAACAATAATAAAAAAACAAACTAACAAAAAAACAAAAAATATAAAACTATAGAGCATTTCCCACATACTATACTTAAATGCTCAGGAGAGATTAGAGAAAAAAGCAGAAACTTTCCATGTCTTAGGAAAGTGTGGAAAATAAACACTAAAGTAAATATTATGTATAGTTAATCACATATTTACAATTGTGTAAAGAAGTGCCTTTTAAGCTGAAGCTGGAAGGATAACTAGGATTGAATGAGCAAAGATTTGGGGATTAGAGGGAATAAGCATTCTAGACATAAAACATATGGGAAAGTTGAGAACTGAATGAGAACATCAATTTCAAAGACCAGAAAGAAATTTAAAAACAGTGAATCCTAGATCAAGAAAGGTGATTGTTATAAAATTAGTTTAGATCAGATAGCCAAGGCCATTAACATGTGATACATATATTCATGGTTTTGGATTCTACCTGAATCATTTTAAGTGAGGGAGAGTAACATAATTAACTGTGCATCACTTCAATATTGTTTTATTTACTATGTGAATTATAAATTAGTAGGTGTCTTGGCAATAGTGTGGGCAAGCAGGTGGATACTAGAAAGTAGAATTTCTAAAAGTTCATGCATAAGTATAAATTTAGCAAGATGGAGATATTGAGATAAATTTTCTAGTTTCTGTTATTATCAAACTTGGAGGAACTGCTTTACTGAATTGAGAAACACTAGAAAAGAATCAAATATTTTTGTACAGAAAAAAGGTCTTGGATTCTTTCAGGGACATTGCTATTCTTAGAAACAAATGAGATACTCAAGGAGAGATTTATTAAATAAAAATATTTATTGATTAGCCTTTGAATGTTGGCATTAATAAGATACAAAAAACATAGAAAATAGTTCTCATGGAGGTTATATTGAAGTAAGGGTAAAAAACAAATATTAGTAAGGTAGAAGTCCTGTGAAGAAAAATTAGATAAGAGATTCAAGGGAATAAAAGATGATAGTAATAGCTATTTTAGAGAAGGTAGGGCAGAGAGGGCCTCTAAACAGGCAGCTCAGTAATAGGCTGTGAGTCTGAAGGAGATGAGCATTCCAGGGAGCAATGCAAATTCCTTGAGATGGTAAGTTTGTGGATGGGTAATAGCTGACTTCCAAATAAAGTTGATTTGGGAATTATTGAGTCATCCCTGACGAATTAAGTTTGGGGATTAAATGATATAACCCAAGGATGAAACCTAAAAACAGAACCCTGATAAGTTTTCCTATTTAATGCCATAATTAGTCTCAAAAACTGTTAAAGGTCTTTAGGATAAGGATAAATATTATAGTTAACATCTCATTTAGGGTCCTGGAAGACAATTATAACACACTGAAAAAGAAGAGCTTTTTAGAATGTTATGAGCCAGGTTATTAGGGCACACTTTTCCTAAGTCATGATATGCTAAGTTTGATGTTAATTACTGATGTTATTTTGCCATGATGATTGGTGATGTCCTGAGGCTGTCATGTATTGGTTTAAGACATGAGCACAGTTGAGATTCTAAACAGTTTTTCAGTCTCTTACCTTCTAGCAAGATGGAGGTCTCATTTCTATGAGACTAAAGTGTTCGGTTGGTTTTGAATTTCAGAGATCTTGAGCACACTGACCAGTACCACCATCAAAATTCTCACAGCCCCAATCTGAACATTAACTATGGTAAAGAGGTTTTCCTATGCTGCTCTTTCAACATTATCTGAAGTCTTGTTCTCATATAGTTAGGTCTGGTCTTGATGTTCATCACAGTCTGAATATCTCACTGGTGCTCTAACAACTGCATTTTTTATAGTCAGTTGCTTGGGTTTAGTCTCTAGCAATATTTTCTCTGAAATTCTAAGCAATCTGAGTCTCCTTTAAAACTGCCATAAAATAGATTTATCTGATGTTTCCAGTTCTCTTATCCAAGAGCCCATAAAAAATAAGTCAGAATTCTACCACCACCTCAAAATCCAGCTGCAGGACTGAGCTGTGGGGGCATGGTATAGACAGAAACAAATGTCTACCCACATGTTCACATTCATTTCAAAGTCTCTCCTACTAAACAATTTTGATGTATATTTTCTTTGTGGTCTTGGAAGATTTTGTTCAGAAAATGATTCTGCATCTGTCATCTACCTTTTAAATACTTTCCCTTAATCATTGATCTTTGATTCTAATTTTAGATTAATGCCAAGAAAAATATTATGAAATCATTACATGATATTTCCTTTCTTTCTTTATCTTCTTTATTTCTCCCACACTTCCTTCTGAATAAGATAATTACAGGTGTTAGACAAAATTTGCAGTTTTTTTCCAGGGCAGTGTTGTCAGAAAATACCAGCAAACAAATATGGTACATATTTTAGCTTCAAAAGTCACCATCCAACTTTAAAATAATGATGCAACATGCATGTAAGAAGGCAAAATACAATATGTGTTTTAGCATGGTTATAAAAATATTCTCAAAATTGAAGAAGTAAATTAATTTTCATAAAAAATAAGAGTAAGGTATGAACATGTGGGCACTCTTTCCTGTCAATATTTGGCCTAAGTATGAGAGCCAGAGGTCACTAAGGAACACTCTTAAAGGCTATTAACTTGAGGACCAAGAGAATTTGCACACTGATTCTAAGTGAGGCCCAGGTAACCAGTAAAAATTATAGCAAACTCTCCCTGGGTATCAATGTGTAGCAACCTACACCAGATTGGTATAGTGTGTATTGATGTGAGTTCAGCTGTGAGAAAATTCAATATTCTCAAGCTATATTCCCAAGCTGTATTAAGCTCCAGAATGACATAGTAGAGCATCCAGAATTTCCTGTGACTCCAATTGTATTAAAAAATAGCTGAGAATTATGGGGGAATGTGTTATTAGGCATGTTAAAAGTCCTAAAGATAGAAGAGTCTGTGCCAAGGATGAAGGAAGAAACTTGTTTTCAGAGGATCCACACCTCTACAAAGCTAGGAGAGTGCTGAATTTCTACCTGCGGATAGTCCAGCTGCCATTTTAATTAGAATTATACTTATCTATGGTGAAGAGCATACAGGATGGATTTCACTTGAAATTAGGGGTTAGCATAGCACTGGGACTAAATAGGACAAAATCTTGGCTTTCCCATTTCAATGACTATGCAGTGAAATTGCATAATACATCATTGTCTTTGATGAGCCTTTTATTCAGTCACTCCTGAGACATTTCTAACATAGATCATATGTTGTATTAGGTCACAAAATCTAGAATAATTTCAAACAATAGAAATTAATTAGACTAAATTTATAAAATATCAAACAACTAAAACAACACATTGCAAAACACAAGAAATGCAACATCTAGGAGCATATAAAAACAATGATATAAATATCAATATATACACTTTTATTATACTCATTTATATATGTATATGCAATCTATCTATCTAAATATTCATAATAAAGTAAATCTTCATGCAAATTGTAGTTACAGATTTTACAGATTATCTGGAAAATAATTTTAACACTGTTGAAATCCACATTCTTTAAAAACAACTTTACTCACTAGAAAATGACCACTAAAACTTTTATTTAATAATAACAAATAGTAACATTGCTGATAGTAATAAGGTCAACCAGTCATTTAACAGAGGGCTTGAGAAAGAGAATAGCAAAATAATTCTAAGAAAACAAAACATTTTAGATATTATTGGGTACATACAGAACCTCCATTCTTTACTATCACATTAGGTACTGTACCATAATAACAGATGCTTCAGCTACCTCTTTCCTCCTCAAGGAACTCTGTGTTTTAGAAAAAGTGATTTCGATACCAATTTCAAGGGTGGAATTAATATGAAGTTATTCCCATTGCTTTCACCACTTATTGGTTGCAGAATGGATATGTGGCAATTCTAGCCAATAAAATGCTCAGAAAAGTCATAGGGAAGTATGATTATTTTCTTTGTCAGAATGCCATTGATTCTGTTTGATTTGGTTGGAAGTGTCCTTGTCATTCTCCTACTATGTAGGGAGTGAAGGGAACATTGATTATGGCAAGAAGGGAAATAACTCAGTTTCTTGATTAAAGATTTGAGTTAGTGAATCAATCAACCTGAATGTCACTAATTATCTGGAATTCTTAGGAGATATAGTATATTTTCCTTAGAATCTAAAAGTTTTGGAAACATAGTTTATTTTTCAGCCAAAAAAGGTTCTAACTAGTTATCATCAAGGAGAAAATAAAGACCAAGGTAAAATTAGAGACCAGAAAAAGGTGATGAATATACACAACAGCCAAAGATGTATAATAAACAATACAAATGAACAATTAACTAGAATAACATGGAAATTGAAGTATACTATTTAAATCCCTAAAATTGAGATGAAGGGAAGAAAAAAATCAGATATAGGAGGAATAAAAGAAAATTTAAATTTGATCATGAATGGATAGAAAAGATAAAATATTTAAACTCATAGAGGACATAATACCTTACATTGAAGAAATAATCATCACAAAATAATATGGTACATAGTTTTAAAGATAGTTGCCTTGAACTTATCATGTGATAGATAATACTGCTGTTATTTGAACTGCAGCAGAACATAAAAAAATAAGTATTGTTTTCTGATATTTTATTCAGAATAGCATAATGAACTTACTATTCTATGAGTAACAACCTTAACATGTAACATCTGGGTTGGCAAGAACAAACGCCTTACAGAAGGAGGCAGAAAAGGAGCCAAGAAGAAAGTAATTCTTCATTTTTCAATATTGGTATGATGTGAAAGCACCAGCTATGTTCAATATAAGAAATACTGAAAAAAACTTTAGTCACAAGTACTAAAACAAACAAAATTATATTTGATTGCCTCAAGGATTTTTTTTTTTTGAGTAAGGCTTACTGATCTGCAGACTGATGAAGTTTAATTTAGAAATTTCTGAGGATTTGCTAGCAAAAAAATTTTTGAACAATTTCCATGGCATGAATCTTACCCATGAAAAAAATATGTTTCATGGTCAGAAATTGGCAGACTATGATTGAAGGTCATGTTGTGGTCTAACTACCTATGACTATTTTCTTTGTCTGTTCTTTGTTGTTTTAACAACAACAAAAAAAATGCAAGCAGATTCAGACGACTTCTTACACTCAGGCTCACAATTCCAATAAATCACCTGATGGAAATTATGACCTGAATGGTGCAGGCAGTATGGTGATTATGAATAAAGCTGCAATGAGCATCTACGTGGAGCTTTTCATGTTTCAATTCCTTGGGTAAATACCAGAGATCATGATTGCTGGATTGTATAGTAAGAGTGTGTTTAATCTTGTAAGAAACTGCCAAAATATTTTCCAAAGTGGCTGTATCACTCTGTATTCCCACCATCAATAAATGAGAGTTCTTGTTGCTCCACACTCTCACCAGCATCTAGTGTTGTCACTGTTTTGTATTTTGGCTATTCTAATAGATGTGTAGTGACATCTCATTGTTGTTTTAATTTGCATTTCCCTAATGACATATGATATGGGGCATCATCATATTCTTATTTACAATCTGTACATGTTCTTTGGTGAGGTTTTTGTTAAGATCTTTGGTCCATTTTTTAATTGCATTGTTTGTTTTCTTACTGTTGAGTTTTAATAGTTCTTTATCAATTTTGGGTATCAAATATGTCTTTTGCAAGTATTTTCTCTCATTCTGTGGTTTGTCTTTTCATTCTTATAAACAATGTGTTTGGCAGAGGAGAAGGTTTTAATTTTTTGATTTTAATGAAGTCTAGCTTATCAATAATTTCTCTCATAGATCATACCTTTGGTGTTGTATGTAAAAAGTAATCATCATACCCAAGGTTATCTAGGTTTTCTCTTATGTTATCTTCTAGGAGTTTTACAGTTTTGCTTTTTACACTTAGGTCTATTTTCCATTTTGAGTTAATTTTGTGAAAGGAGTAAGGTCTGTGTCTAGATTTATTCATTTATTTTTGCAAGTGAATGTCTACTTGTTCCAGCATCATTTGTTGAAAAGTTGTCTTTTTTCCATTATATAAATTTGATCCTTTGTCAAATATCAGTTTACTATATGTATATGTGTCTATTTCTGTACTCTGTATTCTGTTCCTTTGATCTATTTATCTATTCTTTCACCAATACCACACTGTATTTCTACAGCTTTATATTTAGTCTTGAAGTTGAGTAATGGCAACCACTAACATGGTTCTTCTTCAACATTTTGTTGTCAATTCTGGGTCTTTTGCCTTTCTACATAAACTTTAGAATCGATTTGTCCATATCCACAAAATAACTTGCTAGTATTTTGGTGGGGATTACATTGAATTTACAGATCAAGTTGGGAAGAAATGACATCTTGAACATGGACTATATCTCTATTTATTTAGTTCTTCTTGATTTTATTCATCAGAGTTTTGTAGTTTTCCTCACATATATCTTGTACATATTTTGTTAGATTTAAGCCTAATTATTTCACTTTTGGGTGCTACTTACTGTATTTTTTAAAATTTCAAATTGCATTTATTCATGGCTGGTGTACAGGCAAGCAATTGGCTTTTGTATAATTTGTGTATTAACTTTGAATCCTGCAACCTTGCTATAATTGCATATTAGTTCCAGGAATTGTTGTTGATGATGCTTTTATATGTTCTACATAGATAATCATGTCACCTGTGAACAATTTTATTTCTTCCTTCTCTATTATTATACATTTTTTTCTTGTCTTGTTGCATTAGCTGGTACTTCTAGTACAATGTTGGAAAGAAATGGTAAGAGGGAACATTTTTGCTTTATTCCTGTCATTAGTGGGAAGGCTTCTATTTTCCCACTTTTTTTTTCTTTTTTTAAAGTTTAGAAATCGGTAATCACTCTTCTGGTTAAGCTAAATTTATTTTTTCCTGTTTAAACTTCAAACCACATAATTTATTTCAAAGAGTAAAATAATCCACATTTTATTTTGAACTATTTATTCTCTATATTGACTATTTAAGTCAGATTATCTCTTAAACTTTCACTTATTTTTACTTTAGACAGGCACTAATATTAAGAAAGTTGAAGTCAACTAAGACACAATTTCATTTGTATACTAATCACTTAATAAAAGTGTATACGTTCTAGGAGATCAACTGAAATATAGTTAGAAATTCATTTAAATGTCTCTTTTTATTAAAGATTATTGTCTGTAAACTAGAATCTCATACATTATTTTTACTTTGAATTTTTATTCTTTCTCTATACCAAAAGAGTTTTTGGTATTTAAGTATGCTTTTTATATTTTCTTAAGATATTTAGCATAGGTTTGGTACTAGAAAGACATAAAAATGTGGGTTTTTAAGTACTTTAATTTTCTCCATTATGCTACCTAAGTGAAAGAGATTTAAGAGATTAAAAAATACCTACAGATCATTGAACAGACATACATACATGCACACACACAGGCAAAATCAGTTCTCTTTAATAAAAAACAGGAAGCCAGTGTTTGAATTTGATGAAATTTAAACATTAAAAAAAGGAAAAACTGGATTGAAGATCAAAGAACCGAGTCTAATACTCTATATCTGAGAACATATTTTAAAAAAAAATGGTTCAGTGAGATCTAGTATAAAATAAGAAATTAGTTTCAGTTACAAGCAATCCTGGAAAGAAAGAAGAAAAAAAAAAAAAACATATGTATCAGACTGACTACCATAGCTGGAGTGGCATAACATTAAATGCTAAAATATCAAGTTCTGTGAAATTAAATAAATCAAAGCTCAAAGGTTTAGCTTCAAAATCCCCATATATTGAGGCTGTTAAATTTGGGTAGTATTTCAAAAAAGCAGAGATTTTTACAGCAGTTTTAAAAATTTCAATTTTTTCTTTAGTAAGTTCAACATTTTTTGCTAATTTATGCTAATGCATGTACCATGCCGTATGAATCAATATCATCAAAAGTTTTTTTTTTTTAAGCAACATTCTATTTAGATTTTAAGGAGATAAAACTAAGTCAATTGCATGAATCTGAGAATGTAATTCTTAAAAAGTAACAACAGAACATATTACTAAAGATTTACATATCCTCTATGTAATTAACTTTTAAATTGTTAATGTGGCATTTAATGCCTGCAATTATGTAATTCTTCATGAAGGAGTGAAAAACTTTAAATAAGATTTCCTGGAAAGGGATTACTATAATGGCTAATATGAACTTTAATATAGAATTGGCCTAGTGGTCTATGAGACTAAAGCCCTTTGAACTTGAAAAATATATTTTTCTTTAGTTTTATTATTTTTTTCTTATTTTTAATAATTAAAGTGTAGCAGATATCATAGTACATGTGAGACACTGAATTTATATTTGTTAAGCAAGTTATTGAATCAACAAAGATATTAGTTATTCAGTATTTAATTTGTAACAATAAAGATGCCAATATTAGTTCATGATAAAATTTTTACTAGGGAAAAAAAAAGATATTTGATGGAATTTACACATGTAAGAAACTCACAATATTTTTCTGAGTTATATCACATCCATTGATTATTAAGATATCTTTTTTTCTTATGGAATGATGTTTGATAACATTTATTTTTATTTTCCCTCCTTTTTATCTTATTCACTATCCTAGAGCATAGTTTTACAAAGTATTTGGGCAGTATTTGTTAAGTTAGTAAAAAGTTAATAATTATGCTGAGCAGTAAAAGGAAATGGCAACAAAGAGATGGCCACTGGATTTGATCATGGAAATTTTCATTGACATTGGTAAGGGCAGGTTCAAGGGAGGTTTAAGGATGGAGACCCAAAAAGAGTGGTTCTAAAAGTGGAGGTGAATATGAAAGGACAGAAATAGTAAATACCATTGTTAATAAATTTTTCTCCAATCGGATGTTATCTAGGAATAATATATCACTCTAAACTAATAACATTAGAGAATAGCATATCACTCATATGTCTAAGTCTATATCTTGTGTTTTCTGCATAGCACATATTTTTTAAAAAATATGTTTGAAAACTATTAATTCATCAATATGTCATATTTCTCAGAATACTATAAATGAATCTCCTCTATTTTAATTTTTTCTGAATCTATAATAATATTCCCATTTAAACTTATAATATGGAATATACATCTCCCTTTTGCTAATGGATTTGGGGAAATTAATGGATCACTTACATAATTTTCTATCTATGTTTCTTCATTTTTTATAAATTCATTTATTTATTTATTTTATTTTTGGCTGTGTTGGGTCTTCATTCCTGCACATAGGCTTTCTCTAGTTGTGGCCAGCAGGGGCTACTCTTTGTTGTGGTGTGTGGGTTTCTCATTGCAGTGGCTTCTCTTGTTGCAGAGCATAGGCTCTAGGCAGCAGACTTCAGTAGTTGTGGCATGCAGGCTCAATAGTGGTGGCTTGTGGGCTCTACAGCACAGGCTCAGTAGTTGTGATGCACAGGCTTAGTTGCTCCACGGCATGTGGGATCTTCTTGGACCAGGAATTGAACCCTCACTAGCATGTGGATTCTTAACCACTTCATCAGAGGGGAAGTTCTCTGTCTATGTTTTAAAAGCTATTCCTAGCAATGCATATTGAATATTTCAACAGTCTTCATATTCCTTCATTTATCATTACATTCCTTTTCTCATGCCTATTGTCCTGTATTTTTATTATATTACACAGTTTTGTCTATTGTTAAGTGCATTATTAAATATTAGTATTTATATATAATCTATATATGTATACATTTTTAAATTTCCTATATATTTTTCTCTCTTATTCTCTTTACTATGTCTTCCCACTTTTTACATTTATTGTGCTACACATTTTTTAGTTTTATATATTTAATCTGAACATGAAAAAACAAACTTAAGGCTATTCATTATTTCTGAGCACAGCTAGTGACACATTCTAATAATTCTATTATGTAATATGATCAATAGTTCAATAATAATTAGAGTTTCATAGTATTTTTTCCTCCAGGGACTTGATTATTTCTGAATAATTAATGATTTATTATCTCTTTTTCATTAAAATCAAAATATGTTTTTGGAAGTATCAATTGACTATATTGAGATTTCTGTTGTAGAAATACATGTAATGTTTTTACATATTCTATATCCATGAAATAAGATATATATCTGTTTATATACCTATATATATCTTGAAATTTATAATATTCAAAATAAAATAAAACTTTGAAAAGTTTGATTTTATAATCATGAATTTCAAAAGCTTTTTTTAAACAAGTATGATATTATAAAGCAATCAGATAATATGCTACAACCTGGAGTCTATGGAAAGATTACTAGCTGCATAGGTAAACTATAGTGATGATTTCCAGTGATATTTTTATTCTATGAAGACCTTTAGTGCACTAATATACTCACTATAATCTCAGGGAATATGCTAAATTTAAATTGAAGTATTCAAATATTTTTGCTCAAATGAAAATATCTACTAGTCAGCTATCAAGTGAAGTTAAATTTGTGGTTTTCTCAGTTGCAAAAACATTAACTTTAAAAATACACAAGAGCATGAGCAAAGTAATACTTTTTTATGTTATGGTTTGGTTTTGAGTTTTTGCTGTTTTATTGACTAAATGTTGAAGGACATCTAAGTGACAACAGTGAATATTTTTTTCAGTAACTAAAAGCCATTCTATAATATCTTTTATCTGCCAAAAATTTTAATAATCAACAATATGCCTTGAATACAAAATCAATAAGGAACCAGCACACCAAGTAATATTTATGTATATTCACAATACATAATTCTGTTAAAATTTGTTTCAAGGATATTTTAAGTAATATAGATTTTTGTTCCCTGTTGAATCACCCTGTCAAACTTTATCAAAATAAAGAGACTATGTATTGCAGCTGATAAGAAGAGTAGTTGAATAATTATATGATGACAAAGTTAATTTCTGTCATTTATCAGAGAGGTCTCAATATTTACCTTCATCTTGTTAACAGATGGCTGATGGGTCAAGAATGACGAGAACTGAGAACTGACTGTTGGTATAATAGCAGTGATATCACTGGTGACTTAACTGAGCAGTATCAGTTCAGTGCTGAATGTGCCAACCTCATCTGAATTGGTCAAAAATGAAACAATAAGAGAAAAAATAAAAGTAAGATAGCAGCTTTAAGAAGTGTTGATGTTATTTGTTTGTTTGCAAAGACAAAGAGAAAACAATGGTGTAGAGAATGACAAGACTTGATTATGAGGTGATTTTTAATAATTTTAAGATATATACACAATGGAATATTATTCAGCCTTAAAATAAAGGAAATCCCACCATTTGTGATAACATGGATGAACCTGGAGGACATTATGCCACACACAGAAAGATACTGCATGATCTCACTTAATTGTGGAATATTAAAAAGTCAAACTCATAAAACCAGGGAGTAGAATGGTGGTTACCGGGTGCTGGGGGATGGGAGAAACAGGGAGATGCTGGTAAAAATGTATAAATATTCAGTTTTAAGATAAATAAGTTCTGGGGATCTAATGTACAGCGTGGTGACTACAACTAATAATACTGTACCGTATACTTGCAATTGGCTAAGAGAGTAAATGTGAAGTGTTCTCACCACATGCACACAAACTAACTGCATGAGGTGATAGATGTGTTAATTAACTTGATTGTGAAAATCATTTCACAATGTATACATATATTAAATCATCATGTTCTTTACCTTAACAAATCACATTGTACACCTAAATATATACAATTTTTATTTTTCAATCATGCCTCAGTATAAGAAGGAAGCATTTTTAAATTAAACAACTTTTTATTGAGTAAGATTGAAAGTGCAAGTGGAATGAATAAAATGATGCTGCAGGAGACTACCTGGAGAATTGTCAAAGTGAAGTCCTTGAGCTGTATAAAGGAGATGCAGTTTTTACATACACATGATGGTAAAGAATTTTGTAGAAAAAGATAATTTGGAGAAATATAGTAGCAGGAGAAAAGTCAGAGTGTGGGCTCAGATGCAGGTGGATAGGTGTAGTGAATGAAGATTGCAGATGCTGTCTGCTGAGTCTTTTGCATCTATGTAAAATAGAGGGTGAGGTCATCAGCAGAAGGTCAGAATGAGAACAAGGTGGAGATTTAAGGAAAGGAGATAATCCCTTAAAATATCCAGAAGAGTAAGGTAATAAAGAGAAGTATAATCGTAAACAGAAGTAGGATAGAAAACAAACTAGGAAAATTCTAGTCAAATATCTAGTTTGTTAATTAGAAAACAAACGAGGAAAATTCTAGTTAAATATTAAGGCCCCAACTTAGATTAGCTATTGTGATTTTAAAATTTGGCCATTACTATGGATTTACATTTTACTCTAGCCATATTCACCTCTATGGATTCAGGCACAGAGTTGTCTCTAATTGGATATTGGTCTAGCCAAAATAGTAAAATAAAGTGAAAGATGACAAGGAACTCACAGTTGTATGCAAGTTTCTAATAGGGTTATAGGTTTCTGGGGTTGACATATAAGATAAGTAAGCTGGAGCCTTAAGATACAGTGTTCAGAGGTTAGAGTGACCAGAACTGAAATTATGAGAGACTGCTAGCATATAAGGTATCAACCTGGGAGTGAATAACCAAGGTAATCTAAAAAACAAGTACAAAGGAAACAAACAAACAAAAAAACAAGGAACTGAGATGCCAAGTCATTGGTAATCTTATTTATGTGACTACAATCAAAACAGAGAATTATGATGGGAATAGTGTTAAAGAGAAATATTTTATTGTAAAATCTATTTATAATGGGATAAAATAGCATTTTTTTTCTAAATTACTTTTCTGGTATTAGTGTATTCAACTCTTGAAATATGGTAAATGTACTATGCTTTGACTATATTTTGCTGCAATATTTACAGTTAGATTATAGTTGCCTTGTGGTAATGCAGTGAGAAAAGAAGCAAAAACAATGGTGATTTTCCCCTTCTTTTTTGGACACATGGGGTCCCTTTTCCTAGGTCCTTAGCACTGAGACATGGCTTTTTCTCTTGGGGTGTTTGGTGACAGCTCTGTCACTGACCTCTCAAAAGTATAGTTTTTTGACTGTAAAAGGAACTCCTCATATTTCTGCTTACAAGACTCAATTTTTTCAGTGCTCTGGATGAAAATAGATGAATTCTTCTGGATTTGTACTGTTCATGCATTCTGAGTATTTCCAGGACTCAGGCCAATTTTTGGATCAAATCTGGAGGTAAATAACAACAACAAGAACCTCATTGCTATACAGAACTTTCTTAGTTTTGACTTCCATTTTAATCTGCCTGAACTTATTTATTTTTCACAATCCTCAGCTGTTCTTTGTACTCTGTCCAGAGCTTTCAATTGTCATTTGTGGGGAAACAAGACCCTGGTGCGTTTAAACCATCTTTACCAGCATAAGAATTCCAAGACTACAGTATATAATTGATAAAAAGAAACTTGTTAGTATTCAAAGGAAAAAAAATACAACCAATATTGGAAAGCAAACTAGGTTTTTAGAAAACAACTTTATTGATAAATAGTTATGCTATCTATGGTTAAAAAAATGGACAGTGTTAGTAGTATAATTTCAGAATAGATTATGAATATGTATTATAGTTACAGTAAATTGTGATAAATAAAATGCAATAACACAATAAATGCAATTATCTCTGAAATTTAAACAATCAACATTTATTTATACTTGTTTTTGTATCACTATGTGCAAGATTCTAATATTTTCTTTACCCAAAATATTCATTAGACATTCAATCCATGTTTTTGGATCTTTATAATATTTCATAAGATCAATAAATAAAAGAAAATAGAAATATCCCATAATCATTTCTATAGAAAAAAATATAACACAACAAAAATGTTTTACAATGTTGTGAGTAAAATTCTACAAAGGTCTCAGTAGAATGAAAGGAAAATAATACCTTTTGTGAAATAAAATGTTATTTATGTTGTATACCAATATTCATTTATTTCAGCACCTGATAATTTTGTAATACATTTTTAATTAAAATATTGTGACTATACAGTTTAAATAAAAACAGCCAACTCTATTACTCATTTAGTGTCTAACTGCCAAGAGAATGCATATGTTCTGTTTGGGTATGTATGTATTGTATGTGCATCCCCACACATGAAAAGGGAATACTTTGACGTTACAACAAAAATGTCCAATTGCTCCAAGGCAAAGATAAACAGTACAGTGACAGGACTTCTGTATCATTCAATGCCATATTTGCCTTGGCTGCAGCACCTCATTAAAAGTCATATAAATTATTGTCCACTTTTACTTTAGTGGTTGGAAATAAATTACTTGCACATCTCTTGTGGATTAAGTTATCTCTATGCATACATATAAATCACACAGAAAGAAACCAAATTACCCCTAAATGCTCATAGACTCATATTCCTCATTCATAATAACACTTATTTCATCTCTAGACATTTAATAGTGTAGTACAGTTAATATGTTTCAAAGATGAGCCTGTAACACTCAGGATTATTAACTACAAAAAACCTGAACAGCAATTCAAGTCTGCCAGTTTCCTTGCAGTACATTAGATCATTTTAATACAAGATATACCTGATAAGTTTCAGGCGCTGTCTACTTTTGAAAGCAATTTTCTCTATCCCCTCTATCCAGGCCAATAAAAGAGTCAGAATGTTACCATAACTTTATTTTAGTTACTCTAGAGCTATCATGGTTAAATCTGCCTTGGTTCAAATATATCTTTAGCTGCTTAAAACTTCTAGTACATGTTCCAACTTTAAAACCCACCAAGTTCATTTTGAAAAGGTAATAACAAAGATTTTTATTTGAAAAGTACCTCAAGCCATGACTTTGCAATTGAATTTCTGGCAGAATTGTCAAAATTAAATTTAACATTAGAGGAGGAAAATTAAAAACTAAAACCACTTTTGAACATAATGCATGCATCTATTTTAAGTTATATCAAATGTAGAGAAATTAAATGTATTTAAACATATTTTCATTTTTCAAAATAGGCAAAGTAAAAAAGAAGATTGTTATGGAAGTTCATATTTATTGTCTATAGAACTGCTTAAATAACAAAGAAGTAAGATAATAAATAATAATAAAAATAATATTGATTTAATAGGCTTCTATAACTAGCAGAGAGTTTGGTGAAGAGATGTCTCATATTGTATTCCAGACATTTCCCACTCTAAAAATAAAGTATGATTTTGAAATTCATATGCAATCAAAATAATTTATTATATAATGAGAAAAAGGCTTGAAATATCAATTCAGACTCAGGCACACTATAGATCTCACACAATCCCAACATTTACTAATTTCCATAAGCATATATTGTAAAATGTTTCATTTTTCGAGGTGTTAATATTGGAAGTTATGGTCATTATACTCTTTATAAGTTTATCCTTTATCCACTATTTTTTAAAGCTCTATATATAGAAATTATATTATGTGAACTTCCATAGTGTAACACCTAGTTATACTAGTCATATATAAGATCACTGAATATATCTTATAAATATATCTTAACATATATATTTGTCTGTAATTAAACATACCCTATTTCACAGGTTCAGAAGCATGTTTTTTTGTATTTTACTAATTATGAAAATTATTATGATTTTATGTTTGCCAGCCACTAAAAAGAAGAAGTTGTGAGGAGGGGTGTAACATTGTTAAGCTGGTGGGAGCAATCTGCTCTCAAATGTAAGCAATAATTGTGTGCACTATATAGAAAGACTTTAAAGTCATCATTATAAAAACTAAAAGTGAGTATTTTTTGTTTGTTTTCACCATATACGGGTAACTCTAAACAATATCAATGATAAAATATTCCTCTATGACAAGACAGATTACTCTTGCCAAAAATGTAAAAAATATGTTTTTAAATTTCCTTTGTGGTATTTAAATTAATTTTTAAATAACATTTGCAATAAATCAATTTAAATATGAATGTGATATTAACCTGGAAGGGTAGATGAAATGTCAATATCCAAAATGATACTAACATTCATCAAGGCTGTAAAAGGCCTATCAGGGCTGTAAAGATCCAAATCAGTAGTATCTAATGCTGATAATTAAAGATGAATCAGTAAAATCTGTGCACATGAAGAAGACTGACTCAAGCTCTGTTTTTGACACTTAAAAACATGGGGGGGCTTCCCTGGTGGCGCAGTGGTTGAGAGTCCACCTGCCAATGCAGGGGACACGGGTTCGTGCCCCGGTCCGGAAAGATCCCACATGCCACAGAGCGGCTAGGCCCGTGGGCTATGGCCGCTGAGCCTGTGCGTCTGGAGACTGTGCTCTGCAATGGGAGAAGCAACAACAGTGAGAGGCCCGCGTACCACAAAAAAAAAAAAAAAAAAAAAAAAAAAAAGGGGATATTTCAGGGTTTGGATAAATATGTGCCTTGGACTGTTACTAAAAATTTTGTCACTGTGTAGTATAATGTCTTTTTTATTATTATAGCAAAAGGCTGTTATAAATCTGTGTATTTCTCCAAAAGTTTAGGGGAAATTTTCCCTAATTGCTTAACATGCTCTTCATAATAAATGTAATAAATAATTTATTATATGGTATCTTGGTCTTGAAATTCTCAGTTTCACACAGGGAAATACTTGGATAACATAAAGACTGAAAACCTGAGAGGTTTATAGTTTTGTGACTCTGAGGCTTTTGTACATCAAATTTTTTGTATCAAATAATGCTATTATAAAACATGGAAATACAATTACTTGTATTGTTGCTACAATAACTCACAAAGGCAATTTCAAGAAAAATTATAGCATATCCTCCTGTGATGATACTCTGACAAAATGGACACCCCTATGTGAAAAAACAGTCATCTTATAGAAACAAAGTTACGTACAACTTCCAAATGTGATTCATAAAATTCCAAGAAGTAAATAATATTTCCCAAATGAATTCAAATGATAAAATCTCTCATGAAAAGCATTGAATATTCAAGAATATTTCTAAATATTTTCTGAGTAAGCAAACACAATCAAGCATTACCATTTTCCCACACCTTACTTCTAAACTCCTAGATCCTAACTCAAGCAATCTGAAGAAAAAATAAAATTATAAAATAATGTATATAATACCTAATTAATGCTAAAATCTAGTCAGAGGTCTCAAATATTTGGTCAGAGTATTCAATTAATATTTGTTATATATGAAAAAGCACAAAAATTGGGGTAAAAATCTGTAGGTGAAAAACTAAGATGTCAAATCACAAAGTTTACAAACACGTCGACACACACACACACACACACACACACACACACACACACACACACACACTAGAAGTAAGATTTTTTAAAATGGACATAGTATTCTACATACCTTTAGGTACAACTGAGAAATCACAAAGCTTTGAAAAAGTTGACTTTTTAAAAACTAATTTTTAATATTTGCTACTTTTCTAATAAGTTTCTTATAATTCACAGAAAACTTAAAGAAAGAAACTTAAAGAAAACTTAAAGAAAAACTTAAAGAAAGAAGGTGTGTAAAGCATAGGTCAACCCAGTGTAGAAAAAGAGAGTGAGAAGATCCACAAACAAAGTTGTCTTTGGAGGAGAAAATCAGAGTCAGACACACTCTATTTCCCAACACATACACGATATCAGTAATATATCCTGGACATAATTCTAAATTACTTTTTATAATAACTCTAAGCTTCCACAATGTGGCACAGCATCAACACTTATATCTTTATTAATGGATATTAATGAATTAACTGTTTCCTTTTTCTTTTTTTCATTTTTCATGTAGCAAAAGTGGCTGTGATGATCTTTACCTGGCTACATCTTTTACCTCTTTACCTTTTACCTGTTTCCCTGGCTACTTCCTAGGATACTTCCTGGAAGCAGAATTGGTGAGTTACATGGCATGTACTATTTTAATATTTGAGGAACATGTTGCCCAAATCATCCTCACCACTAAGCTTTTGGTAGTAATTTTATATCTAGCCTATCTGGAATGAACAGGAAGAATAATGAAGTTTGAATTATTTCACAATCTAATTCTGGAAGAATTATTTGACATTACTAATACTTATATTTTTGAACCATTTAACTATATTTTATTTTCAAATTGGAAATTATCATGAATATTCAGATAATTTTGCTCTACATTGTAATATAGTATAATAATTATTACAAGCAAAAGATTATGTGTAAAATACATGTAAGTTATAAAACACTATATTGTATGAACACTCATGTACACACTACTCAATTCAAGAACCATATGGCACCAATAGCTTATACCTGCCTGTAGGTACTCTCCATCACATCACTTCTCCCCAGATGAAACTATGTTCTTGAATTTTGTGTTTATCATTTCATCGCTTATAAAAATAATTTCATCACATTTTTATATAATCAGTGTATTGTTTTGTTTTGCTTTGTTTGAACTTTATAAACATATCAGACTGTACATAATATTCTGGGAGTGTTTTTCACTCAACATTATGTTTCTAAACACCCGTATTACTCTGTTTGACTGTAGTTCATTCATTTGCACTGCTATATTGTATTCCATTGTGAGAATAAGTTATTGGGGTTGTTCCCACTTATATTCATCTTATGGAGAAATTCTAAAAATATTTGAAAAATGGCTTCATCCTGCATATTTAAAATTTATATTTAAAAATTCAGAGATTAGCAAATTTTATTTTTTCTATGATAGCTCATTTTCCATTCTGAAGTTTTTTTTTTTTTTTTTCCTGAGAAAATTGGAATTATTCATAGAATTTCTATTTACAACAATAATATCCTTGCTGAGTTAGAAGGTTTCTTGAAAAATAGCAGTCATTATGTGGTCCATAATATATACATCTCACAGATGTTCACATATTCCTTCCAAAGATGAGAGAAAAATGTATCTACTAATAGGCAGGCAAGCTGATGTTTTTTGATTCTAAAGAGTAATTGGGATGTCTTCTTAGAATACAAAAATGTAAGAGAAATGGTGTCACACAAATAAGTAATATAACCCCTGCTAACTGGAGTAGTTAGAGGTAGGCAGAAATGAGGGCAGTGAGACTGATGGGCAGGCAGTGGGCTAAGTTAATAATGACATTATAGAATATGTTGGGTTTTGAGTTTTAATGAAAAAGCAAAGCAAACTAATTAGCTCAGTTAAAACTAGGGAGTGCCATGATCACAGTTCTGTAAAAAAACAAAACAAAACAAAACTATGCTTTATGTAAAATTGAATGGATTTGTACATTAAAAGACATAGGTACATCTGTTAGGAAGATTTTGTAATGTTTAAAGTGGAGGATGATGATAGATAGGGTGATACTGACAGAGAATCTCAATATCAGAATTATGCAAATCAAGTAAAATTACTTTTTAATTTATGCTTTAACTGAAAAAATATTATCGAGCAAGACCTTTTAATTTCACAGCAGGAGAATATTAGAAAGTATTATTTTCAAGACACACTCTGATTTAGAAGTGCATTGCAGATCATTACATGGAGGATTGCTTCTCCATGGTCATTTTGAATTTTTAAAAAGAGGATCTGAAATATATATACAATAAAACAAGTCTCATGATATTGTAGTATTTCCGTATTCATTTTTTCTTTTGGAATATAGAAAAAAAGTCTCAATGTTAGAAAGCTTAAAAGTTATAGTACAGCCACACAGATTAAAGAATATGAGGTCTAATTTATGAGAATAAATGTTCCTCAGAAAAAAATTTATTTCTTTTCTCCCAATCTTCTTGAAGTATAATTGACAAAATTATACATTAAAGTGTACAACCTGATGATTTAATATATGTTTACATTGTGAAATGATCACCACAATCAAGTTAATTAACAGCCCTCAGAAGAAAAACTACAAGTTGCAGTTGTTTTTATCTTCAGAATTTATAATGATATCATAAAAAAACATAACAAATGAAATTATCCAATCATTTCTCACAGCAAAAGGGTATTATTGATGAGAGTAGTTATATCTTCCAGTGATAAGTAAAGAATAAACAATGATTTGCACATATGTGTGTTATTTTGGGGGAAATATGTCAATTTTTTGAAATTTGATTTAATGTTAGTTTTATTTTAAATAAGCTTTAACTACAAATGTTCAGTAGTCTAGTGCAGTATTTTCACTTGCTCCTTTTTCCATTTTTTTTTTTTTTTGAAATCTTTTGGAAATATCCAAAATGGCTTTACACTCAAAAGCCAATGTTAAAATTACCATTAGGAATGTTCCTTCTCCTTCACCTAGGGCGTTGTCATCCTGAGACCATAGAGAAGGCAGAAACAGATCAAAGGCCAAGTGATCATGTTCAAAGGTTGATTTTTCTGCTAAGGTGGAACCCCTGTTTAAACGTATAATTTTTTTCTCCATACAAAAATCTGACTTATTTTTTTTATCCTAAAAAACAAAAGAACATATATTCCCAATATGTTCAAACCTCCACATTCTGAAAAACTCTCTTTACATAACATCAGCAGCAACATCATTCTTTATTTCTTATTCATCCAATTTTTAGAATGATTGCTTACCTTTATTTTACTTACCTTTGAAAAAAAAATATTAGAATTTATTTGATAAAATAAACATTTACTGATGGTTAGTTTAAAATGCTTGATAAAATTTGGGGATTTGATCAATTAAATATCACTTTCTATCAGTGAAGCATTCATGTTTTTTGAAAATGAAAACAAAATCATATTTTTGAAAACACCCTCAGCATAGCTGTAGGCTTACAGAACATTTTATAATAATATTAATAATAAATGTAAAGCATATACGTAAAGCCTTATGGTTCTCTAGAGAATCAGACTATATTTATATGCTCTTATTTGTTTGTATACCATAAAATGTTGATTCTATTGCTTTGTGCATATCTTCTTTTCCATAAAATGTAATTGTGTGCTGAGATTCTGATGGCAGAAGACTCTTATTTATATTAATACTTATTTTCCACAAGTATATGTGCTAGTCTATCATAATTTTACATTTATCTTTCCTCTCCCATTAAAAATACAGGATTTAATAATTATATTTTGATCTGATGCTTTAATAGTATTGCAAATTTCTGCCATGTGATAAATTTACTTTGCAACTTTCTTCCTTAAATTCACCAATATCTCATTTATTAGAGTATTTCACCTAGCTTAAAAAACATTTCACTTTCTTCCTTTTTCTTTTTGTTTTGTTGTTTCTTTTTAACATGATTTTCAAAGTTTTAAAATGAGACAACAATATTTCTTAAAGCACATATAGGATACTTTCTGGTATCAGAAGTACTTTTACAACTTTAAATAATATAGTTAAACCTATTGATCCTTTAATTTTATAGAGTATTTCTTTACTCAGCACTTCATTTCCTCCTTCTTTCTCCCAGCAAATACACTGAGAATATTATAATTAAGTAAATAATATTTCTTTCAGTATTTTTAATTAGTGTGCTTGAACTCATAGGGAAAGACATGCAGTCCTACAGCACACAGTCTATGCCACACTCTCCTACTATTTAACCTGGCTTGCACTCCTGTTACCCCTTTCCCTGCTCTGATTTTTGCAGGGTTTTTTGGTTTTGTTTGCTTTGTGGCTTATTATAATTATCTTATTTGTTGTGACTATTGCTTATTTTCTTTCTGTGCCAATGGGATTGCAAATTTTGTGAAGACAAAATCTTAGTTGTTTTATTTGACTAACACATAGTTTGTGCTCAGTATTTTCTGAGTTAATGAAAGCATGAGTGCTCCTCAGACCTTCATCAAGTACCCTAAAATGTTCCTTTCACACTCATTTTCATCTGAACTTAAAAATGTACAGTGTTTAGGCTCAAGGTATGGCTCTATTATACATTATTTAATCAATTACATCTTAACCACCACACACTAATTCAATCAATTATATATGAAATTGAATTCCTAATAATTTTCAAGCATTTAGGTAGATGCTGCCTCTACAACATAAGATGGCGTAATGTCCCTGTATTTATGGAATTTATATCAAATATGTAAACAAATTAATACAACTAATTACAATTGAAACTACAGCCACAGAGGATTTATACTGGGTAGTGTGATGAAGAAAGGGAGGGGACCCACTTAGAGGGAAGGTTGACATTGAATGTCCTCTCAGACACATGAGACACATTGATCTTGGGTGACCGTAGCCTGCAGAGGCTTGAAGCAGGGTTTCAGTTCCCACCCAGAGATTGAGGTCAGAGTGTGGCAGTGAGAGTGCTGAATCCTAGCCAGTAGACCAGTGGCCAGTGAGAAGACCCTGGCCCTTTGGCTTTACAGAAAAGAATTCAAACAAAGATGGAAAGTAGTGAAGCAAGTAAGGTGTTTATTAGGAAGAAAAAGAGGATGGATAGATAGACACACAGGCGGACTCCGAGAGAGAGTCATGCCCTTGTGGTAGTTTGAACCACTTTTATGGAGCATTTCCTCTGGGTTTCCTTTGACCAATCATTTTGATTTGCCTGGTTCTGAGGCCGTATTTGGTATATCTCAGGGTCCTCCCATGTATGTGTGCGCATCTCTCAGCTAAGATGGATTCTAGTGAAGAGGCCTATGGGTATCTTGGCATCACACCCCTTTTGACCTCTAAGGAGCTTTATAGTTGGGAAGGTCTCCTTGACCTTAAGAATGAGAAATCTGTGATCTCTTATCTCTTATCTGGGCAGGACTTACCTTCTCCTCCCTCCTACTATTATGGAGCTTCTGTCCACAGGGAACGAACTCCAGTGGCTCACCCTGAAACCTATCTATCTCCTGCCTCAACATGATCATGGGATTGAAGAGGTAGAGTGTAACAAAAAGAGGTTACAGATATGGGTAGGGCCAAATATTTAAAAATAGGACTCTTCAGATACCAACCAATAGTAAATGAAGCTGAACTGACAGAGAACCACTTTTTAATCTATATTTTTCAGAGTGTGTTGAACATCGACATTTCAATAAGATAAAAACAAAATATACAGGAAAAATCTAAAGTTAATCCTATTTATATTGATTTAAATATTTTAATCTTAATGATATACAGTACCACATCATGTTAAAATTAAGGAGATATGAATCTTTTTCAAAATATTTATACTCTGCTGCTGTCCTTGGCTAAACCCAGTAAGTGTTATTTTTAAGAGATTTATTTTTAAGAGATCTACAGTCAGAGTCTTGCATGGAAAATATTTTCCCCAAAACACTACTATTATTTTATCTATGGTTACTTTTTATCTGGCAAATATAAACCATCTCCATAGTACACAACATGAGTTAAAAACTGACATTTGTCAGCAAAATGTGATTTCACAGGGTCCATACTGTTGAATTATTATTATGATAAATGGAAAGCAATTACATTATTAATGGCTAGTGAATAGTAACTAGATTCAGGATAAACACTTCTTAAGTTATTAACAGATATTATATATTAATCCATTTGCTATGGAATCGTTTATCTGATATTTAGTCAAAGATATAAGCCTCTGGATGTCCAACAAATTAATAAAGTTTTATAAAATAATTCAAAGTTTTCCCAATAAATATATATCCTAAACTTTTTTTTTTTTTTTTTGCTTTTTAAAGATGTTTCTCACAAATTAGTGAAAAGCTTTTTTACCAGTAAGAGAAAAATCCTTATTTTACAACAATTGAAAAAAACATCAGTGAGAATTTGGCAATACAACTGTGATAAACTCCAGAGTTCCTGGTTTCCAGATCTTTCAACTACACTCTAAAGTAGTACTCAAAGCTTTCAGAAAGAATATCAAACCTAGCCACTCCTAAAATGATACATAATATCATTAACATTACTCCTGTAACTTCTGCTGTGCTCACACATGTACACTAATATAACTCAATCAAACATAAATCTTACCTTTCATATAAAAAGAGATTAAGATTAAATATTATATATGAAATTTTTTTTGAAACAAGATTACTAGTACCAAAGAAAGCAGGGTAGAACAAAAATGTTACTAATTAAAGAAACAATAATTCCTTTTTTACTTCAGATAACTTCAAATGTTCAAACAATATTTTATATATAGGCTTTATATAAGACTTTTATATATAGGCAACATATAGCCTATTTTTCTTTTATGAGAGAAATGTACAAACAGTACCCTTAATTATACCCCTGCAAATAGGACATTTTCTTAGAGAAGGGGCACATTCCTGGCATACTACCAGATGACCACAAGGAATGAACACAATTGAAACTTCTTTGTCCATACACACTTTACAAGTTCTTTCTTCTTGCAACCTTCTCAATTGTTCTTCCAGGGACAGACCTGAAACATCTGTTGGAATATACTTCATGTTCTTTTCCACAAATAAGTTCTTATGTAATGTAGAGTCAATTTCTTTAAGACAGTTCTTGAAGAAGTTGGCAGCACCATTTCCTTTAACTAAAACGGTATCAATCAGTTCTCTTGCTTGCAAAGGTATCTGTGTTTTTTGTTTAATGATATCATGTTCCTGTTTATTAATTAGATTGGCCTTTAAAAGGTTATCCAGGATATGAAGCACAACCGTCAACTGTTGAAAGAGAGCCATTCTATTTCTCCAAATAAAGGACAAATCATCTGATGCTGTTTCTTCAGTTTGTCTTTCCTTCTCTTCTCTTTTTTCATCTTCAGCATTAATAAGTGCTGACACAATATCATTAACTGTTTTGTAATTCTCTCTAGTTGCCCTAAACTTTTTTTAAAAGAAAGTTTGCAAATATAAGTCCAAGTGATACACTTCCACTGATTTAGGTTGATGTTAGAAGAGATTATAGAAGGCATGAGTCCATTTCTAGGAGAAATCAGTGGATGGAATGTAGTTTTGTTAAGTTTCTGATTTGAGTTCCAGTATCATGCAGTACAAAACCTGTGAAGAAAATATCAGAATTTTAAAAAACTAATGAAACACCGGCTGTCTGGAACAGATGCTCTAAGGAATTATATGAAGACAAGAAAAATATGTTTTACAAATACCAAATATCAGGATTGGCTTTCACTTCTGATAGTAAATGTATTAGCAATAAAAGAATCTCTTTTTTTTAATTAAAAGTAAGAGAAAATAAAAGTAAGAGAAATTCTCATATCTAAACCCACTGTTATTACATTCTGTATAAACTTTGACTATAGACTGTATGAAAGATTATTTGGGGATTTGTTTTAGTGATTAAAATATTTCTGATAGTCTATAATGATTTAATGTGACAGCAAAGTAATAACTATGTATTTTTTTTGATTAGAATAGAAATTAGTGTTCTGTTACTGCTGTTATTGTTTAATATTTTGTCAAAAGTGTAAAACTACTTTGTTTATATCTCTAGAGCTGCATTTTGTCTTTGCTTTATTTCTGTAATTGTCTTATTTTAGTTCTGCTTCTTTTTTTAAAAAACAATGTGACTGGCATAAATATCTGAACGCTTTATAACATATTTGCTTACTGTCAAGATTTAGGATATACAATATAGTAGTTGTTATTTATCATGATATTAGATGACAACTTCAGGGAAGAAAAACAACTAAGAATTAGGCTTGCCACACATTTAATATAAGCCTTGAGTTCTTTATGCTTTTCCTCCATCAATTCAGTATATAAACTACAGCAAGCTTTCTCACATAGCATAATGTGACAATAAGAATTATAGAAACTTTCAAGTTGCGGGTTCAATTTGAAATGTCTGAATCAGTGTCCCTGTGGGCCTAATTTTCTTTTCTACCTTCCCCTTTCTCTGCCTGAATGTTTCCCCTAGACTAAGACATTTACAAGGCACATTTACTTGGTGAAAACTAGCCCAAGAACACCACAAACTACACACATAAGGAATCACCATAAAGAGTTTTTGTTTGTTCTCTGAGTGTCATGGGGCTCAAAAACTGTGGTCACATCAAAGTGAATATACCTAACCACTAGTTTATCTTCCTGCATTACAGAAGGACTCACATTTTAAGAGTCATTGTCTCCCTTAGTTTGAATGAGCACTACATGTTGGAGATAAAGTCAAGAGATGTACACTCTACTCAAAGTTCTGTAATAACCTATGTGGGAAAAGAATCTTAAGAAGAATTGATATATGTATATGTAGACCTCAACACTTTGCTGTATACTTGAAACTAACACAACATTGTAAATCAACTATACTCCAATATAAAATAAAAATTAAATTTAAAAAAGAAAGAAAGAGATGTACACTTGAAAATTATGAGTGAGAAAATTTTAAATTTTATTTCCACTTTGATTTGTTTTCACATGTGTTCACTTTGGTAAGTAGCATTGATATGGATGATATTGATGAGGTTAAAATTTGACATGAATGTTGACCTCATTCATGAATGTTGGCTACAGGTCTAACCTGTGTTCATACTGTGGAACTTTAACTGGGAGCAAAGCAGTGGATATTACCCTGAAAAGAACACAGTGCTCTCCTACCACCAACGTATTATTGGGCAAAGGTTGTCATAAGAAGGTACCACAATCTGGGTGTCTTAAACAATATACATTTATTTTCCCATAATTCTGGAGGCTAAAATTCAAGGTATCAGCAGGGTTGGTTTCTTCTGCTGTCTCTCTCCTTGGCTTGCAGATGCCATCTTTCCCTGTATCTTCAGTGAAGACCTGTATAGTCTTCCCTCTTTGGTCTGTGTCCTTGTATCCTCTCCTTATAAGGAGACCAGTCAGATTGGATTAGGACCCATCCTAATGACCTCATTTTAAATAAATTAACTGAAAAAATTATATTTCCAAAAGTAGTCACATTATGAGGTAGTGGGACCTAGAACATCAACATATGAATTTTGGTGGGAGTGGGGGCACAATTCAGCCCATAACACCCAACATTGGCTTATCATCCTATATGTATGGCCAGTATTAAATTATCCATTGAGTAAAGGTGTTGTAAGAATGGGGAAAGAAAGGATGGGTCCAGGAATTCAGAAAGAGAGAGGCTTTTTGTTGAATTCTAGGAATAGAAGCAGAGTGTAGAAGTCCACTGGCATTTCTTCTATTTCCAAAAAATATATATAAATTCTGCATGACTCCTAAAATATTCTAGAGAAAATTGAAAGTAGTTCAGGTTTTCTAGGAAATTATAGTGATTTTCAATTATTATGATGAGGCAAATATAATAATAATTGATAAGGCTGTAGATAATAGCCCATATGTTATAGGTCAAGCTTTTTGAAGGGTGAACAAGGATACTTCTCAGAGTGGATGTGGAATTCAGAATTCAGAGGCTCTTTACAGAGGTCAAAAATACCACAGGGAGGGCTTCCCTGGTTGCGCAGTGGTTGAGAGTCCACCTGCCGATGCAGGGGACACGGGTTCGTGCCCCGGTCCAGGAAGATCCCACATGTCGTGGAGCGGCTAGGCCCGTGAGCCATGGCCACTGAGCCTGCGCGTCCAGAGCCTGTGCTCCGCAACGGGAGAAGCCACAACAGTGAGAGGCCTGCGTACCGAAAAAAAAAAAAAAATACACAGGGAACAGTGGCTCTGACAGTCATATTAAATTGAAGAACTTGAGGTTAACTAGTTTACACAATTTTTGGTTTATAAACTTCCCTCCTTTAAGACAAGAATAAGCTATCCTTGCATACTTACCCTTAAATGTCCTGTTGGGGAAGTAAAATAAATGTGAACACTTACAAGCGCTGCTAAATATAAATAAAGTAATTTCGGAATAGCAAAACACACTCAAGAGTAATAAAATGGGGACTTCCCTGGTGGCGCAGTGGTTAAGAATCTGCCTGCCAGTGCAGGGGATATGGATTCAATCCCTTGTCCGGGATGATCCCACATGCCGTGGAGCAACTAAACCCGTGCACCACAACTACTGAGCCTGCACACTAGAGCTTACAAGCCACAACTACTGAGCCCGCATGCTGCAACTACTGAAGCCTGTGTGCTTAGAGCCCTTGCTCCTCAACAAGAGAAGCCACCACAATGAGAAGCCCGCAACGAAGAGTAACCCCAGCTCGCTGCAACTAGAGAAAGCCCGCATGCAGCAACGAAGACCCAATGCAACCAAAAATAAATAAATATATTTATTTAAAAAAGATTAATATATTCTGACCTACCTATTTGTAATCAGTTGAAAATAACTAGTGTAAGGGATGAAAGTAATTTGAATGGAATGTGAATATTTGTAATGAGAATAGAAATAAATGTCAATATCTGTAATCAGAATAATTTTTGTATGTATATATAGGATAATTCACTGAATATCTAGATGTGTTATACTGTATCACTATTCTTTTCTAGTGCTTTGCTGGTTGGTGAGAAAAAGTAAGGACTCTGGAACTAGACTGTCCTGGCTGAGCCTCCAGACTATTATTTTTTTATTTTTATTTTTTTATTTTATTTTTTACATCTTTATTGGAGTATAATTGCTTTACAATGGTATGTTAGTTTCAGCTTCACAACAAAATGAATCAGTTATATATATACATATATTCCCATATCTCTTCCCACTTGCGTCTCCCTCCCTCCCACCCTCCCTATCCCACCCCTCCAGGCGGTCACAAAGCACCGAGCTGATCTCCCTGTGCTATGCGGCTGCTTCCCACTAGCTATCTACCTTACGTTTGGTAGTGTATATATGTCCATGCCTCTTTATCGCTTTGTCACCGTTTACACTTCCCCCTCCCCATAGCCTCAAGTCCATTCTCTAGTAAGTCTGTGTCTTTATTCCTGTTTCACCCCTAGGTTTTTCATGACATTTTTTTTTTTTAAATTCCATATATATGTGTTAGCATATGGTATTTGTCTCTCTCTTTCTGACTTACTTCACTCTGTATGACAGACTCTAGGTCTATCCACCTCATTACAAATAGCTCAATTTCGTCTCTTTTTATGGCTGAGTAATATTCCATTGTATATATGTGCCACATCTTCTTTATCCATTCATCCGATGATGGACACTTAGGTTGTTTCCATCTCTGGGCTATTGTAAATAGAGCTGCAATGAACATTTTGGTACATGACTCTTTTTGAATTATGGTTTTCTCAGGGTATATGCCCAGTAGTGGGATTGCTGGGTCATATGGTAGTTCTATTTGTAGCTTTTTAAGGAACCTCCATACTGTTCTCCACAGTGGCTGTATCAATTTACATTCCCACCAACAGTGTAAGAGGGTTCCCTTTTCTCCACACCCTCTCCAGCATTTATTATTTAGGAGCTATGAGACCTTCTGTATGTTGGTCAAAGTCTCTGTGCCTTATGTGTAAATGGAGGATATAAGGATGAGTATACAGACATTATCTATTTCTCAGTGTATTTCTCAGTGTTTTATGAAGAATGGTTTTCTGTGTTCTCAAAACATTCTGCCCCAAAAGGCAGACACCTTTTTTTCTACGTTTAGCAATTTCCTCAAGGAATGTTTTGCTGACTGCCATTTCCCACTTCATCTGTGCTCATAACCACTGCATTTTCCTTATAGAGTATTTATCAGATTGAATTAAAGTTACCTACTAACATGTTCATTTCCCCTATTCCCACAAGGGGAATAAGGCTGAGGAAGATAGACCCTGTGCCTATGTGAATTGGCTTTGTATCTGCAGGGATTTGCCACATGGTAGGCATTCAATACATAGGTGGTGAATAAAATCATGAGTGTTTGAAATACATTATAAAATAATAATAAAAAATTAATAATTAAATAATAGCCTGAAGATAGCAATTAATTTTACAGTCTAATGGTGTATATGTATAAAGTACCTAAGGAGCAGTATGATTATTATCTTTCCCTCAAGCTGGAGATATTCTTAACGTGTTATTTTATTATGCAACTGAATAAAATATTTCATGATCAAAGACACTAAATCATTACAGAATTTGGTTTATTGACTATGACTCAAAGATAATTAAATAGTTGACGGGTCTTACTAATTGAATATATTATTAGAAATACAACTGTAGTTATTACTGGGTTATAACTGTCAGTTGCATTTCTATGTTAATGGTCTGGTCTGTTTTTTCTTTCCAAAAACCAGAGAAAACAAAAGCCTGATGGATAAGGATTATTTAAAATAGAATTCTCAATTGTTTTCACCCCTCGTAATTATTTCAAATAATAACAAAATGACATTTTGTCATTTAACTAAGGTTTAAGGAACCCAGCACCATGAAGCAGGAATGAGGCTCTAATCCCTAGTCTTCCATCAAGTGGCTGGTAGATGTTTGTTGTCACAAAGTTGCTTCAGTTAACTACTCTAAATGTCCTCAGATTCTTAGCACAGCTATAAGTCATGGAATGAGATCACTGGTTTTTCAATATTTTAATAGTGGAAATCATTTTTAAAAGACAATTTTTGAGACATTTTATTTATAAAATAAACTGGAAATCTTCTTGTTAAATTGTGGTGGGTTCTAGAATTTATACAGTGCCTACATCCTCCAAAATGTCCTCTATGGAACTTCAAATGTCTTCAAGGGGTGTAGTTTGCAAAATGGTGAATAGTGTACATTTGATATGCTTTTCATTATAAAATTCTATTATTTTATCCCCCTCTGTTCTTTAGATACATCTAACACCTTATAATGATTTAAACTAGATTATGCTAAGTATGCCCTGAAATTTTATATTTTCTGAAAAATATACCATGTTGTACCATGCACCATTATGTATATATCTTATGAATAAATTTATGTTTAATATATTATGGCTTATACTTTTATATACTTTATTTTGAGTAACTAGTATAAGCCTAGATATAATTTAAATAGAATATTTTAAAATTTAAAATGGAAATTTATAGGCATTTTTGAGCCTTATATAACAGAATATTATTTGGAGCTTTACACGTCAGAATTTGGCCTAAAGTCCAAAACTGATAACCATATACAATTATGCTCACATTTTTAAGAAGAGCTACAAGAGCAATCATCATATGATTTACTAAAAATGGAAAAACAAGGCCAGTGTCCATTATCTCAATAGCTTCTGTAAAGACAAGACCAGAGGTTCCAAGGAAAAACTCATTGGTGATAATTTGTAGGAAAAGGTAATTCTGCAGTGTTTTCCCTTCTCTTCTATTGGAGTTTGGAATTTGAGGGTGTTATGAGAGGTCAATCTGACACAACATTGTTAATATCAGGCAATGTGGTGTGGCAGAATTTGCCATGAAGACTACATAAATATGCCCACAGAACAGAATCACATGTTTGGATGCATAGAGATGGAGAATTTGGATTTAATCGGAGCTGTAAAAAGTGGTAGCTGAGTAAAAGATGCTAATGCTGCATTTCTTCTCATCTGTAGCCCTAGAGAAGGCAGAGCAGTTTTTGTGCATGTTGAGCGTGGGGTGGGGCTTATCATTATTCATACTATTCAACTAGGATCCATTTATTGACTGATTGACTAACATGTGTCCGTCAGTTTTCTACGAGCTGAAACTACAGCAGTTTTATTTTTTAGCCAAAATTTTTACTTGGCTATGTATGATTACACATATCATACTCTGATATGAAGTGTTTTATTTTCTTTCTTAATTTCATTATACATTTCCAGGAGGACTCTCATACTGTCTTTAATATATTTTTATGTTGACTTGCTTTATCCATATTCAATTATATGATTTCCAAGTAAGTATTCTGCCTTAAAATTGATAAGTTTATATCTTTTTCATTCACTTAGATTAATTCTATAGAAGAATAAAATAATGCCATTTGCAGTTACATGGATGGACTTAGAGATTATCATACTAACTCAGAAAGAGAAAGATAAATACCGTATGACATCACCTATAGGTGGAATCTAAAATATGACACAAATGAACTTATCTATGAAAGAGAAACAGACTCACAGACATAGAGAACAGACTTGCAGTTGCCAAGGGGTGGGGGAGTGGTGCAGAGGAGGGATGAATTGGGCATTTGGGACAAGCAAAAGCAAACTATCATATATAGAATGAATAAACAATAGCACAGGGAGCTATATTCAATATCCTATAATAAAGCATAATAGAAAAGAGTATGAAAAAGAATATATATATCTGAACCACTTTGCTGTACACCAGAAACTAACACAACATTGTAAATCAACTATACTTCAATTAAAAATTTATACAAAATATAAACAATAATCTGAAACAAAAAATAAAATAAAATATCTTTGGGCTTCCCTGGTGGTGCAGTGGTTGGGAGTCCGCCTGCCAATGCAGGGGACACGGGTTCGTGTCCCGGTCCGGGAAGATCCCACATGCCGCGGAGCGGCTGGGCCCGTGAGCCATGGCCGCTGAGCCTGCATGTCCAGAGCCTGTGCTCCGCAATGGGAGAGGCCACAACAGTGAGAGGCCCGCGTACAGAAAAAAAAAAAAAAATCTTTGCTTGTTAGGAATTTTATTTGATAGGATAAATTGTGTTTATTAACCTTTTGCTTGACTTTAAAATGAAGTAGATATGAAGTTCTTCATTGGAGAAGGTTTATTCTAGAAAGAAGAAGCTTTTGCTTCTCAATATGTCAATACCTAGCGATTACCACCAATCTAAAGCCCCCTCCTTGAAAACAGAGCCTAGAATATAAAGCTTAGGCTAAAATCTTACTACATATACAAGGACCCCAGCACTTAACAGTACTGTTGCAAAATTCTATCATCTGTGCCATACTGACTCTCCTAGTGACAACAACTTAATTTCATAATATCTTTCCCAAATTCCTTTTTTTCTTCTTTTATCTTGCTTTGAAGAGGAAAAGTTTGGGAGATTTCTCTATACTTTATAAGGCAAGAAAAGCCTCAAAAATTGTGTCATATCCAAAATCTAGATTTATACTTCCAGTCAGGGTGACCCTTAGAGATTTTACCTTCCACAAGAATAGAAGAGAACACACTGACTAAGCATTCAGTCATTCCACCTCACGGTTCAATTTTGATTAACTACCAGAAACAACTAAGAAAACTATGTTTTCATATAAAATATTTTTTTATAATTAAAAATAGTGGTATATTTCTTATTTTATATTTCTTTTTCTATAATGGTAATTTTTAAGAATTTTTAAGAACATAGGTTCATTCAATTTCAGTTAGAAATGGGTCACATTTAGAATCTTCAAGCTTGATATGTGAAACTTCCCTACTACTTGGCAATTATTTCTATCTAATTTTATATAAAGTAGTCAATTTTATATACAAATATAATTTGAAGGTGTGGGCACAAAGTGAGTGGCAATTACTGATCCTCCCTCTTGATCTGCCAATAAATGTTTACTTCAAAGCCTTGACCAAGAATCAACAGTAGGGGACCTCAAGACCAAGGTAAGCTTTAAAAGAAATTTCCAAAAGTAGGAAGATAGGTAAATGCACCTTAAGAAAAAATGAACAAGCTTCATATATAATTATTTTAAAATGTCATTTGCTTTAATATAAGCTATAAACCATATTAAAAATGATAAAGGAAGATTCTGATGCAGTAATTGGCAGTCATTTGAGGAGATCACATCACATAGTAGGTAGCAAACACTAGAACAAGCCAAAACAAATAAAATAAAGCTAAACATTAAACTTCCACCATAATTTTGATGACATTAGAATCTGATTTAGAGCTTGTTTTGACTGCCTTCTACTTTTTAATTTGAGAGCTCAGACCCATTCTTCCCAGGATTCAATACAGCCTCTCCACTTTATTTTAGAGTCCATTTCTGACCCTTCTTTCTGGATAACACAAATTCTTCTCTGTTTATTATGTTATGCAATTTGGTTATTCTCAAGGCCAAAGCAAAATTTGCATGCCAAACCTCTAATCACTGGGAAAACAGAATTCTTCTCACTTAAAATCAATTTTGTGCCTGTTAGTTTAAAAATAATAGTAACAATTCCAATGGTGCATACTGGCATTTCCTAACTCCTGTCTTAGGACTCATCCTATAATCAAAAGAGGCCCTGGTATAAAGAGGTAATCTTTTCCTACACATGGTTCTCTAAGGTACACCTTGTATGAAACTGAATCTTAACTCATTAACCCATTATTATTCAAGCATAGAAATTTATGTTTGGTACCTAAGGTGGTTTCCTCTTAGGTAAGGAAATAATTTCCTTACCTAAGGAAATTAGGTTTGTGTTTCACCAAATAATTCAAATATTTACTTAGTATGCTGTGAAATTATTATTGTGATAATCAAAATCTAAGCTTCAAATTCTGACTTTAGTTATAAAATTTTAAATTTTGTAAGAAATTAGTTTATAATCAAATCAACTTATCCATCGTATACAGCATATTTTAGGATTTGGGTATTCTGATTAATCAGATATGGTTATTAATATAGTGTTAACATACAATCTTGTCTTTTTCAATCAAAGTGCAAAATAAACCACTAAAAATAAAATTTACTGCTCATAATATTCCTTTAACAATTAAGGGAATATCTAAAACCTTCAAGGTAAGAAAGATCAAGTTTAACACAACATTGATGAAAGATGTACATGTATAAAGGTTTTCACATGAAGAATGTCTGGCAATGAATTTCAGTTTTAAAATAAATGTAAAATTCATTTGGATTGTTAAACGTGGCTATAAGGGTGGGATATTACAGTATGACAATTTTTCAAGTGTCTGGAAAGATTTTTCAAATTAAGAAATGAATAATGGTTATTTTTATTTTCTATTTTAACTTTGAATCTTCTTTGCATTAAATTTATTAGGAGCATTCCCCTTATATATATGATCATGAGTAGAATGGTTTTCCTTTAATAGATATAAAATATCTACTTTATACCTATAATGATTTTAGGATGCTGAGGTTGCACTCAAGGAAATTAAATTATGGTGATAATTCAATTGAATTTGCCCTTAATTTCAGTGATATGATATGATAAAAATAAGAAAAACCGACGGTTGCTTTCATTGTCCCAGCTCCATCAGCTTAGTAGTTCTTGGATATTTGGGCAAACAATGCAAACCAAAACTGGCAACTTGTTATCAGTAAGGAGTTGCCTGATTTAGAGCAGAGAGTGGGAAAAAAACAGATGTCCCTGGGTTTTGTCAGAAACAGTTGAAATTTCAGCATCAAGTGAACTGGGGAGACCCAAATCTCACCAAACTTGAAGCTGCAATCCCGTTTAAGGCAAGCAGTAGACTGGCAGAAAAGTTAGCAGGAAACTGAGGGCAATGAAACAGCCACAGTAGTCTTGATAAACTCACTCATAGCCTGCCTGTCTACAGGCAAACTTAGAAGAGAACAGAAAGTGCCCTAGGAATCCACAAATGCTTTCAGAATGTGAGATCATATACACATGCAAAGGAGACAGGAGAAAAACTGGGAAAGTTAAAACCTGACAATGAAATTACCCCTTGGAAGGAGTGGGCTTAAAATATGACATCCACACACTCATACACACACATACAAATATAAAATTAAAACTGAAAAGATATCAAAGACTATCACAGGATAAACAGGCTTCATAAGCAAGTTGCTAAAAAAACAAGCAAACAAACAAAATATCAACAGCCCAACAGCAAACCCTGGTGGGGATCATAATCCAGAGTTTAAATATGTATTATCTAAATTGTCTACTTTTCAACAAAAATTATTGGAAAAATGAAAAGAAATAGTAGATTTGTAACATACGCAAGAAAAAAGCAGCTAGCAGCTAACAGAAACTGTTTTAGAGCACAGTAGGCATGTGCTGCATTTAAAAAAGAGTTTAAAGCAGATATTACAAATATTTACAAGGAGATAAAGGATATAAAGGTTAAAAATTAAAGAAAATATAGTGACAATGGGACATCAAAGGAGAATCTCAAAGAAAAGAAGGAAATTTTAGAAAATGAACCAATAGAAGTCATGTAGTTGAAAAGCACAGTAAATAAAAATTTTAAAAGGTCAGATTTAAAGATGGCAAAAGAAATAATTAGTAAACTTAATGATAGATCAAGATAAATTGTTCTATCTGAAGAACGAAGGATAAAACAATGAATGAAAAGAGACTAGAGATTTGAGAGCTGTTATCAAGTATATCAACATATGAATAATGGGGCATTCAGAAGAAGAAGAGAAAAAGAATGGAAAATAAAAATATTTGAATAAATAATGGCTGAATACTTCCCAAATTTGAAGAAAAACATTAATCTACAGATCTCAGAGCTTAAAAAAAATCTAAATATTATAAGCAGAAAGTAATTCACATCTAGGCACAACATAGCCAAACTATCAAAAACCAAAACCAAAAATAAAATCTTGAATAAAGCAAGAGAAAATTGACACATAAAGTACAGGGGCACAAAACATGATTAATACCTGATTTCTTATTTTAAAAAATGAAGGCCAGAGGCATAACATGATATATTCAAAGTGTGATTGGATTGAATACTCTACCCACAAAGAAGAGGGAGCCATAATAAATAAAACAAAAACAAGATACAACTCTGAGATCTGCAAGAGACACACGGTTAACTCAGGTACACAAATAGACTGAATGTTTTCAGATGGAAAAAAGTATACTATGCAAACCAGCATTAAGAATGGCTGTAGAAGATAAAGACCAATTTTCCTCATTAATATAGATTAAAAACTACAAGAAAATATTATCAAGCCTTATATAGCAATATATAAAAAGGAGTATATATCTTATACCTTTTTTTGTATATGTGACCGTGTATATAAATAAGTGATGTTATCCCAGGAATGCAAGATTCCTTTAACATCCAAAAACCAATTAATGTAACGCATCATATTGATAATATAAAATGACAAAGTACATGATCATCTCAACAGGTGCACAAAACCATTTTCCAAAATCCATTCATAAGAAAAATTTGCAGCAAACTAGGAATAGAAGGGAATTTCCTATTCCTGATACAGAGCAGTATGGAGAAATCTACAGTTAACAACACCTTTGGTGAAAGAATGATTTTCTCCCCCCAGATTGGGAATAAGGCAAGTATTTCACTCTTGTCACCTCTAGCATTGGAGGTTCTCCAGTAAAATAAGGCCAAAAAAATTAAAGAGAGAGAGAAAAGTAAAGAAACAAATTAAAATCATTCAGATCAGAAAGGAATAAATAAAGCTCTTTTTATTCACAAACAACATGACCCTGGATATCCAAAATTGTAAAGTTGTCATAAAACACTACTAGAAGTAATGATTTTCTTGTATCAGGAAGGTGTCAGGATACAGGATAGACATACAAAAATTAATATTTCTATATATGTAACAAAATATTTGAAATAAAGTTTTAAAAATTAATGTTATTACCATAGTATCAAATATGCTTAGCAATAAATTTAACCAAAGAAGTGTAAGGCTTATAGACTGAAAACTACACAAAAATTGTTGAAAGATATTAGAAGTGATCTAAGTAAGTGGAGAGGCACTCCATGTCAATAAATTGGAAAACTTGGTGTTGAACTCACTTCTACAATAATGAATTCGGTAAATATTATTATATATACATCTTGTTCTAGAGCTTACTTTTCTTCTTAATGTAGTGTAGATATTCAAATGTTAAAAATTAAGGTCTGTAAAATATACATAAATATTGTATATTTGAAAATATATCATGTTTATTTAATTGGATATTTAAATTTGTTTTATTAATTGTGTGCACTTCTGATTTTATCTAATTTATCTACATGGATATATTATATCTATGTGTATAGTAGATATATACTATTTCTCTTGGGGCATATTATATATATCAACATATATGTATATGTTCCTTTATGACTTAAATATGTTTAAGATGTAAACTCTTGTTGGCAACTTGTTGAAACATATTTCCCCAGAATGGTTATTGCCTGTGAAAACAAATTTGGTGTTTTACCCACATACATTTTCAATATTTATTTGCATTATGTTTTATTAATTTTTGTCTAAAATTTGTGTTTTGTACATCTGGTACTAAAAGACCTTCCTAGACCAAGACTGAAAGTATATGCATTGTATTTTCTTTCCTCTAGCATTGATATGCTTATATTTAACACATACATATATTTACTATTTTGGAAGCTACACATATATTAAAGATGTTCAAGATTTATTGCTTTGCTATTAGCCTTTTCCCTATTTTTAATTCCTACTGTAATTTACTGATTGGCTTTTAGCCAATTCACCTCTCTGCCTCTTCTAATAAAATAATTTAGAATAGTCAAATTATTAAATTTACCCAGCTGGGCAAATATAATACCTCTTATAATATAGATTTCTATTGTTTAGACATTGAATACAAATACATAGACTTATTCACTTTTTAGATGTTTCTTCCAATTGTTTCTTTTTTAAAATGATGTTCTACATATAAGGGCTTACTAAATCTCCAAGGTTTTTATTAGAAAATTAATATGGATATGTAGATATTCAGATTGATATATTTTCATATAACAAATCATCTTTCTTATTTTTATCACCAACTCATACGTAAGTATAATTCACCATTAGGAAAATTATCATAAATTTACTAATCTAAACATAATTAAAGTCATTATGAATGTCAGCAGTACCCTATACCATGTAATGAGAAAACATTTTGGTTTTCTTTTGGTGACTAATGTTAATAATTCATTCATTTTTAATTTGTACAGCATTTCCCATTTGGCTTTGACATTTTTCATTATTAATTAAGAATTAATGTAAGGTGTGTGGGGAATTAGTAAGTGCTTTCATGATCCTGATGAAATTCACATATTTGCTAGGGAATTAGTTAACATTATTCTATCCACAGCATGGATACATCCAATCTGCACAATTGTCCTCACTTAGGCACAGTCCTGAAATTTGTTTCCATTGTTTTTTTTAAAACACAGTAAATTTGTGTTATAAAATTTACTTTGATTTCAAATTGACCACAATAGGTAGCATACTTCAAGTGTTTAAATATGTTAGTGATCTTTGGAGTTCAAGTATTTCTTCTTATGACATGATTTTTATTATTTAATCCCAGATTTATTAGACTCAATTGTATTTTACAAAAGAGCATTTTATGAACAATGTAGTATGCAAAAACACCAGCCTATTGTGTATTTAAATGTATGGCTTATAATTAACTATACTTTTTTTAATATGGATGTAATTCCCTTCTATTTTTAAACAAATTGATTATTCTTAACACGGAATCTCATACAGCTTTGTTTTACAATTAAAAGAATAAAAATTGTTCATGTTTTAATGAAATTTCTGAATATTTCTAAGTAATTTAATTTGATAAATAAATATTAATAAAATAAGCATTTTGAAAAGTACCAAGTTTAGTATTTATATTGGATACATTTATGAATTCTCGTAAATTAAAATACAATATTGTTATATTAATCTTATGAAGTCCTAAATCATGCAATGCCATCTATTAAATAGAAAGAATTTTATTACATTTTATATTATTGTTTTATTTATTTTCTAGTCAAAAAATAAAATATGAAAGCCTGTCTCAGTGTAAAATTTGGATTTGTCATGATGGTGATTAGTATGTTTTGATAAATGAAAACTAACCCCTCATAAAGAGAAAATAGGGCAGACATAATTTAATTATTTTGTTTCTGCTATTATTTTAGCAACATTTGCTCACTTAACAAAATGGATCAGTTTCATAAATTGGTATGTTAATTTATGGATCTAAATTTTATATCAGTTCACAAATATAAATAAATATATAAGTATCTCTCTCTTTTTTTGCTTGGGTGTGTGTGTGTATTGTCTGCAAATCTGTAGATAACTAGCCATACCTGTAGCAGAAGACTTATATAAACTTAATACATAAATAGTGGAAAGGCTTTTTTTCAGATTTAGAAGTTTTGAAAACCCTTGAAGAGAGGAAGAATTCACTGACCGTTATGCCCAAAACAAAAAAATAATCAAAATAAAGTCATTTGAAATGTCCTCTTTCCCCTTTTCATTTAGAGTATTACAAAAGATTATTAAAAATAACTATTGCATTCCATATTGTATGATCTTATATATGAGGTATGTTGTGTTAAAAGATAAACTGAGACACATTGAAATTTTCAACAGTTTATTTTAGCAAACAATTCGAATGGGAAAGCACCAAACCGAAAGTGGTTAGGACCACTGAGCTGACAGGAGCTGGGGAAAGTGTTTTATAAAGAAGCAGGTAGGCAAAGCAAGGAGATCCTCTGATTGACTATAGTTTAAGAGATTGCCTTTAAGAGGTAAGTCTAGTTGGCTGTTTCTGATTGCTTGTTCTTAGATTTTTTTTTTAATTGAGGTATAGTTGCTGTACAATATTATGTAAGTTACAGGTGTACAATATAATGATTCACAATTTTTAAGGTTATGCTTCATTTGTAATTATTATAAACTATTGACTATATTCTAGTTGAGGTATTCTGGTTTAGGTTTCAATTCGCTTACTTAGGCTTGCAAGGCGTTAGAGCCACCTCAGTCTGTTACTGACAAGGGTTGTTGGCCTTCCCCAATCAATAGAAATTGACAAGAGGCCAGACAAATTCAGGCAAGGCTTTATTGGAACCCCTGCTACAGCACAACACACAACAGGTTCCCTTGCTTGTTCACTCCCTGAGGGGGTGACAAACTTGCTTCTCATATGGGGTGAGGTTAGGGGTGTGTCCAGGGGTCAGGCATGAGTGGTGGCTTAGGTTGTTTGCCCATCCCTTAGGTGGTGTTGGGTGCAGGGGGCATGTGCAGTACCCTGCTTTTTGCTCTGGCCTCTTCAAAAGTGGCAGTTGGGCTATTTTGGTCTCTTTGTATCTTTTGTCTGGAATTTGTCCCAACTGCTCATGCATGCTGGCTATTTTTTGCTGTTTTTTAAATACAGTTTCTTTGTATTTTGTTGCTCGAGGAGAAGTGTGTCCAGGTGCAAACACTGCAGCATTGCAGCGAAGGGTCCCAGGTCCCAGCCTGTCTCATAACGACTTCCTCATTTAATTACTTGAATTATTGTTATACACCATGATTCCCATGATTACTCCAAACGAGGTTCTTGAGATTGTGTAGTAAACACTATGATATATGTGCTGCTTGGAATTTGTTTCTATATCTGACTTTTTAAATATTTTAAAAACTAATCTCTGAAAATGCATGAGAAAAAAAAAAATTTCTATAAGCACAGTGAGGCCACACTAGTAATTCCAGTACAAATGTTATTGATTAAGAAAATGTGGAGCACGTGAGAGAATATCTAGACTTAGAAACTAAACCAGGCCCAAAATTAAAGGATGATACTATTTCCTGTTGTTAATTTCTTGCCTGACATTATTATTGAAATAGTATTTGTCACCTTCAAAAGGTGTTGGTTTGAAAGGTAAGTTCTAATTGTTATCACCAGGTTCTTAATAAGAAAAAATAGGAGTTAGCCACAGAAGCCACTCTATGTACTGTTGTAGTTGTTTTCAGATATTTCTGAGATTAAATTTCATTTTGTATGTTAATGTAGAAGGTGTTTCTCAAGCCAAGATTTTAAAAATTCTCTGTTTACTTGTAGGGTTTATATTGAAGGAGAATAGAATGGAAAATATAAAAGGAGAGGTGAGAGTTGGATAAAAATAATCAGTACAAGCAACCTCTAGTTAAGAATGAATTTAGGAGAAAAGGATAAAAAGCGATCATTTTGGATAAACTTTAATCTGGAAAACTAACCAAAATGAGGAGTGGTCCATAAATTGTTAACAGAGATTTTCAAGTAATGCTTAAGGCATAAACTAGAAATTACTCTGGATTAAGAAGGGGTATATTTAATACTGTTAAGGAAAAGACAAAAATCTGGCGCATATACCTTCCTTCCTTCCAGGATTTAGAAGTAAACATTATCTTATTAGAAATTTGCTTGTTAAAGAAAAGGACAAAGGTAGGTAGTTAGGATTAAAATTGAGAGGGTGCAATAGAAGACATTTGTAATTATCTACAGCATTTTGAGAAAGGAGTTAGTAACAAATGCAAAGATTGCCTTCAGACAGAAGAAAGACACTTCCCCCTGTGGCATGGAGAAATAAAATGGGTATGACCATATAAATTGCATAATTGCAATATAACATGTTTTAGGAGATTACATAGATAATATTCTCCATTTTGTCTGGAAAAAGAAGCCAGGGCTTTCTGTTTTTATGAAAGGGATATGAGTTTAACAGGAAAGTGGCAACAAATAGGAACAGTTGTTCAAGGGCATAAAAGGAAATTGGCAATTGAGAACAAGTAAAACAATGGGAGGATTGAAAGAACATCTGATGTTGGTTTTAGGTAATTACAGTAAATGTTAGGATGCACTGGTAACTTGCAGGTGATTATTTTCCTGAAGACAGAAATTATTTTTCTTTGATCAATCAGTAGAAGTTCACGCCCATGATGTGAAAATTTTCATATTCATCTATGTTACATGGAGAACAGTTACAAATTCATAAAAAAAACTAATACATTTAAACTATTTTTCTCTTTTTGTTTTTGTCTGGAATAATCCTACATAGTACTTTGTAGATTTTTCATACATATTAACTTTATTGCATAAAATTCTGAGGAAAAGATTTAAAACAATTTTAAAAATAATTTGCTCTTAGAATTTAATATAAGTCCAATTTAACCTACATCTTCCTTTAAACCAGCTTCTTACTATGGAAAGAATTTTCTTTTCCTGCTGTCATTTTGTATCAGGAGGGAAGTTGCATTAATTTAAGAGCAAATCCTTTTGTTCTGTTCAAGCTCCACAATCGAAATCTCAACCTGTGGATTACAACTATTTTTCCCTCCCTGAGACTGTGTTTTCTTATAATACAGAAAAGGAAATGAAAAGGAAATACAAAATCTCCAGCTGTTTAGAAGTGGAATAAAAAAAGAAAACAAAACTCAATTTGCTTTAGCTTAAAATGTATGTGTTTTCCTTGAGTGAAGATTAGGGCAATTAATTTTGGTTGTTTCCCTTACCTGAAGAATCAATCAGGCAGTGAAGATATCATCAAGTACATCAAAGGTTTTAAAGAAAACACAGTAAACAAGATTTAATTATTGCACTCACCACATAGGGGGTGCACTCTAGGAACCTAAACTGTAAGGCAGATTAATTTTCTTTTATTTTTCTTTCCCTGTAGCGATTGCTATAGCAACAAAACTAAATTGCATGTGAGGTCAACATCTACAAACGTTTAAGGCAAACAGCTGCTACACTGTTCTCCCAGTTTGCAGCATGAAAGAAAGAGTAGCCATTAAAACAAAGTTTTGAATGATTAATTCTACAAAGGGTCCAGTTTAACGTGTACTCAACAGATCTCTTATTGTTTTGGAGAGAACCTTGGAAATATCCTCTTTGTTTATATGCATCATGAAAATCATTGTTAGGAATAGTCTTTCTTCTACATAAAAGAGCACAATAAAACCTTCTCTACAAAGTTAATTAGATTTAGTAGATAGGATTATTTGTGTAAGGGATTCTCCTTTTATAAAAAGCCTACTCTACCAAAAATAGGGCAATTGAAATTACATTTTTATTATATGAAGTCTTTTGCTTTTTATCATTTTCTACATATTTCATGTATAAAATTAAGGGAAGAATGTCTATGATATAATTCATTTTATGAATGTAGAAAAGGACATAAAAATAATAGACTATACTAATGATACAATGGAAATGCTATAATTAATATGTTTGTGGAGATGAAAAATTAATATTGCCATTTTATCTAATGCGGTATGTTTAATTTCTCTTACTCTTATCCATAATAGTTTTTAACATACAGAAAATATATGATTTTAATATAAACAAAAAATTTGAGAGAAAATCCAATTTTTATAAGAAACAGCATTCATTTTTATGTATACATGTGCTTGTGGGTTAAAACTGATGGGCCTTTTGAAACCAAATGGATTTGAATATTATGGTTGCTTTCCTAATGAAGACTCTATTTAAAACAGGTAGCTGTTGCATGTTGGAAAGATCTTTATTTAATATAAATAAACACAGATTTTGCATGTGGTATTTTATTAGCTAATTTTTTTTTTTTTTTTTTTTTTGCTGTACGCGGGCCACTGCTGTGGCCTCTCCCGTTGCGGAGCACAGGTTCCGGACGCACAGGCTCAGCGGCCATGGCCCACGGGACCAGCCGCTCCGCGGCACACGGGACCCTCCCGGACCGGGGCACGAACCCAAGTCCCCTGCATCACCAGGGAGACTCCCAACCACTGCGCCACCAGGGAAGCCCAAATTTATCATATTTTTAAATGATTGTCTGTGATTTGTTGTAGATAGCCTGATGTCTCCAGGCTTCATTTTCATATTTACTTCTTCCTTCCTACAACGCTAAGAATTTCTTTCTTTGAAGTGATAACCGTATCATATAGCATTCATATAGTTGGAATTAAATTCATCCCAGCTCAGATCTAAGAGAGGTCTCCACTAGCTTGCAGTAATAAATATAAATCCACAGCTCTTGTCATGGATTTACCCAGTCAGTCCACAGTTTTCCTTTGAAACACAGTGATAGGTTTAGGTAAGGATGCCTATCTAAATTTAGTCCCATCACAGTGAATCACAGGTCTTTTATTATTATTATATTATTATTATTATGTGTTAATATTATTATTGATTTGGAAGAATCATCCTCTCTCTCCCTACTGTACTCTCCTCCTCCCTCCCTCCTTCCCTCTTTCCCTCTCTCTCTCTTCCTGTCTCCCCGTTTTTCCTCAGGATGAGCAAAGAGGTAATGTCATCGTATTGATTAAAACCTCGTAATAAGGAAGGGCCGGTTACAGGATAAACCTGACATTGACAGAAAGAAACAGCCTGGGAGGTAAAGCCCTTGAACTGCTTAGAATAATCTAGAAGCCTGGAGAGTTTTAACTTTCCATTCGAATGTCTTAATTCTAAATGTTTTAGTACCATGTGTCATTAAATGCTCTACTTGTTTAATGTAGTTTGAGTTAGACTTTATGGTACTTAAAACATAAAATCCACACTAATATATGGCCCTTTCTGACTAACACATGATAGAGTTAATTCTTTGGTTTGAACTTAAGAAAATTTTTCTTAGATCATTTTTATACCATATGTCATTATGACATGCTATATACAATATTTTTAAAAAAAACATGAATATATAGAATCAACACAAGAGATATTTACTCCTCAATTGTTTAACAGTACATTTTATGTCATAACAAGGTTTATTTATTTTTTTGTTTGTTTAAAGAAAACTGCAGGAAAATGACCGTTTACTCATGGTAAATTGGTATGGACACTCAGCATTTCTGTTATTCTCAAGAGCCGTAGCATATTTAAACACATGTATTAATTTATTTGTGATATCAACTTATACTCTACAAAATTACTTTAAGTGACAAAATATTCTATACTTCTGTTTTTCCCAGAGAAATACAATACTAATACTTTACCAAAGCACAAAAAGTAATCAGATGTTTAAAATGGACCTGTTAATTAATTTTAATATTAAAAGCCTTTATATGCAAATGATTTAAGGCTAGACCTCTGGTCAATTAAACAGACTTTATGATTCTTGTCTTATTGGAACTGACTGACCACTAATACTTGAGATATTTAAAAACCCACAACATTATGTATCATCATATAATGCTCTGAAGGAAGTGACTGGTAAGCATGAAAGAATAGAATTAGTTGCTTCTCTGGAAGGTGGAGGTTAACACTCTTTCTAGAAGATCCCATTTAGGCAGAGATATATCTGATGAATTGCTGTTAGATGGTCAAGGTGAAGAAGGAAGTGGAGGTACTATAGGCAAAGGGACCAACATGATGGGGACTCCGAGGTTAACAAAGAGAGAGCAAGAGCTTCTCTTAATCTGGAAAATGAAAGAAGGAAATTAAAGAGAAAGCCTAGCAAGTAATAACCAATTGAGTTGCACTGAATGAGACCTGAGAAACTGGCAGGAGCCAGATCATATAAGGGGTCATAGCTCCCTTAATTGTTTTACATTTTATTATAAATCCAGTACAAACTTACTGAAGACTTCAAATTGTATGGTGCTAATATCCAAGTAAAATATGAAAACATTCATCAGTCAGTTTCTTAAAAAAATAGAATTAAAGAGAATGAGACATGAGGCAAAAAAATATACAAACACCTGTTAGAGGGTACTAGGCAAGAGCTATAGATCATTAAGACTAAAATACTGGTGATGGAAAAGAATTAAATATGTATGTATATGTGCATGTATGTGTATGTGCATGTGCATATGTATGTGTAATGAGGATAGAACTATGGAGATCTGGCTTTTGATTCAGTGTGAGATGAGAGAGATAGATGCCAAGATGGAGTCACTGTTTCTGCCATGTGGAAGTGGGTAGTTGGTGCTGCTCTTTACAGAACTGGAGAAGAATGGAGGAAGTGCATAAATGGGGAGTGTAGATTGAGAGTTCAGGGCTCATGTCTTATTTGAATAAATGTGAAACACACCAGTTCCATGACCCCCAGAGGTGTCAAATAGATCATTGGCTGCTCAAACATGGAGCACAGAAGAGAGATCCTAGTTGAAATATTAATTTGAAAATTGACAGCCTTTAGATTACTTATGTAATAAACCAATACTATCACTTTACATTATAACTAATATCATTTTACTTTTTAAATTAATATACAGTAAATTTGACTTTATTATAGGATAGTTTTAGGAATTTTTACACAAGTATGTAAACATCATTCATGTAAACATCATCATAATTATGACACAGAACAGTTCCATCACTTCTAAAGTCTCCCTCTTGTTATCTGTCTGTAGTCACACACTTGCTCCACTCCTAATTTAATTTCTGTGAAAAATGTTCATATTTTTGTTTTAGAAGGCAATCAACAGGGTGGAATTTAGCTGACCCATTCTGTCCATGCTTCTGTGAGTTTTGGTTTTAATGTTAGTTCAATTTTCTAATACTTTGCAGTGGTATTCTGACCTGCTCCACATATTCACCAGCCAGTAGCCATTTTTGGGAACTGAGCAGCTCTATCTCTTTGTGCAGCATTAAGAGTATTTGATGCCATTTTAGGATTAGATTCACACATGCACCACTGGAGGTGAACAAGAGTTTACTTTCCCTAGGTCGTCCCTCCCTGTCATCTTCCTGGTACTGCCTAGAACCCCTTTTACGTTCTTTGGCTACAAAACTGGGCCTCTGTCCACTCCCTTCCTCCACCAACATGCAATTTTCCTTAACTGCATCTGCATCTTGAACAAGTGGCAGGAGAACAGAGAAAGAAAACATCATAGGGACTTGCCTTAATATTTGATACAGCTTTTTGAATTGAAGAGTTTTTTGCATTGAATTGAATTCCCTTAGTACAGTTTTAGGCCCTACAATTCCTGCAGGCTCAGCTGTCCTTGCCAGAAGAATCCTTTCCTATGCATTAATCCTGAACTAGAGGCTTCTCCTGGCTCTCTGTCTGACAGTACTGGTGTTCAATTCTAGCTTTTAGACTGTCTTGAGACCAGATTGAGAAATAACAGAAGGAAAAAACATAGAAGACTCACTGCTACTAGTGATATTTCAAATTCTGATCTTCTCAATCTGCCTGCTACTTTTCAGAGTCATTACCTAGCTCCCCCATTTGCTCTGTTTAGGTTTCATAACTGCATTCATTGGGAGAGAAAGGGTGTACTGTGCTTATTTGATCTTCAAGTTTCCTGAACTAGTAACCTAATTATTTTATTTTTACATCACTAAGCATGCTAGTCTGATATGGGACTCTCTGTGGCAAAGATCAAAACAAATCAGCCTTAATTATAAATATGCAAACCTCTGCACTTATCCTACATAATGCAAAGCCCTAAAGACAATTGAATACTTGCTTGTGAGAGAATATGGACTTAATGAAGGTCTGAACAAAGCAGCATCTTGATTCACTCAGGTATGTTCTAACATCACCAATTTGGAATTATTTGGAAAATGAGTTTTTAATAGCAGCTATTTCTAATCCTTAATATATGTACCATTTAATTCAGCCTGTACATAATTCCCCAAACAAATTTGAACCTATCAGCCTGCAGTTAATGGAACACACAGCAGCCAAGAATGAGAATTTAGGCTAACAGAATGCCCCTGTGCTCTTCAGTCTATGAAATGCATAGCAGTTATAGCAGGACTAAAGGGTTTAGGACACATTCAAAACTGTTTGAATAGCTAGAATTCTCCTATGTGGAAATTTTAAACTTAAAATTTAGTAGTATTAATATATTATACTGATAATATATTTTAAAGAAGAAATGATGAGAGCTATGTTTGTCATAACATAACCACATCCCTAAGGCAGTAAGAGATGCTAAACTTAACCAAGTATCTATAATTCCCAAGAGTAGTTATTATCTTATGAGTACTATGCACTAGATTCACTTTGCTTCTATAATAAATGTCTGCATTGTGATAGAAAAATGTAGCATAATTTTCTAGAAGATAAAATCAGTTTGACAGCAATCTCAGTTTGTTTCACATAAAATAATCTAACATGTAAAATATTTTCTAGCCAACTAGGGTACCTCTTTTAAATTTTCTCGTTTATAAGTCAGCATCACTTTGGAGACATAGAGACCTACCAGTGTGCTTAATCCATGGGGTTCTCTGAACTATCAACCCGTAGTTGACAAGACACTCACAGTAATGTGTTATGATATGTATCATTTCACAGACTTTTATAGTACAAAGTGAAGCTAGAATAAGCAGAACATCAATTAGCATTTGTCTTTGGAGAATAAAATTGGTCTTTTGTCCTAAAGGTCATGCAATTTTGCTTTTATAGTAATATTTTGTAAAGTTTTTCATTATTTTTGGATTATGTGAGGATTCCTATTTCTAAAATCTATTTTTTTAATAAATTTTGAAGGAACGTGCATTTGATTTAGGAAAACACACAGCTTTAGTTATTTCAAACTGCCAGAAATATAATATAGGGAATTAGAGGCTTAAAATAATATCAGAACTGTTGAGGTGAGAAGATCAAAGAATTCATAAATCCTGTTCAGGAAATGCAGATATCACTAGGGACGGCTGAGATAAGATGAGCTGCCCGCAGCATCCAGCTGAAGGATTTGAAGAGTATGCCCATAACTAATCAGCAAAACCTCCCGTCTATCATCTGTCAGAGCCAATGTGCTTAGTCACCACTGCTGCAGGGGCAAACCTGGCTTCTATTTAATTTCCCAAATCTTTGCACAAGTGTCTTTTGATGGCAGAATTTAAACTGCAAATGTTCAGGCTAGAGAACATTCCAGCTCCTGTAGTATGGGCAGAAGCTTATAAAGGCAACAATTTTGATCAGTATCAACAGACCATGACCTACTACTCAGCATTCTTAAATATCCTTTTACTCATAATTAAACTTGAAAAAAATGATACAACATCATGCCTTTGCTGATTGCATTAGCCTCCTAAGGCTCCTGTAACAAAGTACCACATACTGGTTGGCTGAAACAACAGCAAATTATTGTCTCACTGATCTGGAGGCCAGAAGTCCAAGATCAAGGTTCAACAGGGTTGGATCATTCCTCCTGAGAACTGTGAGGGAGAATCTATTCCATGTTTCTCTCCTATAATTACCATATAAATAAAACTTGCACTAAGTCAACAGATGGCATGGTTATCAGAGCCTTTTAGCAAAATATACACGTCTATGTCCAATAAAAGTATCTTCTTCAGTGAGATCAAAAGACATTTACTGTTCCCCTGAGAAACAGTGCTATTTTGACCTTCAGTGGTTCTATGCTTTTGGATATTGAAGTCAGTGTAGCCTTGGAGAGGAAAAATTCATGTAGTTGAGTGAATGCAGATACCTCTATACTTGCCATCATAGTTACTTTGTTCATGAGCTTTTTGAGCATATGCTAGGATAGCTGAGAAAGAGGCTGATCGACTTTCACAAAATAAGTCACTTTTCCTACCTGATTAATAAGGACCTCATCAGTATTAAGTAAGCATTCAAATGGAATACAAATCTCTTTACATGTTTTACCCTTTCTGACAGATCCAGTCACATACATTTTCCAGGACCCACGCTTGTGCAATCCTCTGATCTTGTTCCCTCTAAACCCCAGATCATTTAGCCAAGTTATCAGCCACTTCAGATTAAGAAGTGTAGATGCACCTATTTGACCATTTCCTCTCTAGGCAAAATGCACACCAGATATACATCTCAAGTTCTGTACTTAGGAGTAAGTTTCTTTCTCACTGTCTTTTGCATCCATTCTAGATTGCAGGCATTCTAAATTAGTGCAGCAGTTCACTTCTAGATGATGCTAACAAGTGGATTTTAAATATTTCTCTCAACACCTGAAAATAGGCAAGTCTCTCTAAATGTGTGAATATCTTCTGTTACAGGTATAGGCCTATATATTTCTCCTTCCTTTTCCTGAGGTACCTGCCTTATAGAAATTGTTGTTGTGTTATTGATGCAGAGATATAACTTTACTGGTAATCATAACCTTTTGCATTATGAAGTATTCTTTTTGTCTCAGGTAATGATTTCAGCCCAAAATCTACCTTATGTGATATTGAAATTATAATCCAAAATTTTAGTTTAATTTACCTCTATATATTTTCATATGTACAATTTAGTCTTTTTAGTTTGTTCTCTTCTATAAAGTATCAAAATATGTTTTGCTTTTTTATTGTTGTATTTCTTAAATGTTTATGCTTACATTCATTTATTTTTATTATCTATATGTTATTGCCTAATGGGGTAATATTTTTGCTATGTTTTCCTTTTAGATTTATGGGTTTATTCTTTTTTTTTTTTTTTTGGCTGCATTGGGTCTTCATTGCGGTGTGCAGGCTTCTCATTGCGGTGTCTTCTCTTGTTGTGGAACACGGGCTCTAGGCACACGGGCTTCAGTAGTTGTGGCTCATGGTCTCAGTAGTTGTGGCTTGTGGGCTCTAGAACGCAGGCTCAGTAGGTGTGGCACATGGGCCCAGCTGCTCTGTGGCATGTGGGATCCTCCCTGACCAGGGCTCAAACCCGTGTCTCCTGCATTGGCAGGCAGATTCCTAACCACTGCACCATCAGGGAAGTCCCTATGGGTTTATTCTGTATATATTTTTCTCAGTTTTTTTAGTTTTTACGATATAACATGTCCTACTGGGATTTATCACAGGAAAGCAAAGCTGATTTAACATTTGAAAATAAGTAAATATAACTTTCCATATTACCAGACTAAAAAAGGAAAAAAGGAAATAAACATATGATATTCTTAGTATATACCATAATTATTTTAGGTACAATTTAACATCCATTCTTGATAATGATACCAAACGTGGAAGACAAAGGACATCTATGAAAAAAACTAAAGATAACATTATATTAAATGGTGAAGATTAATGCTTTCACCCTAAAATGGGAAGCAGACAAAGTTTTCCACTCTAACCATTTCAAATATTGTAGTGGAAGGTCTAGGAATAGTAGAGCAAAATGCAAGAAAAGACTTGTTTTCCAGTTCAGCATGTAATGAGCCTGGAAGTTGCCAATTTATCCTAACAACAAGTAAAAAGCTAAACAAACTGAAAAAATCAGCAAATCTTCTAGTATCCATGACAAAGGTGAGGACACAGATCAAATCAAAGATTAGAGGGGCAGTCAGTCCAATACAGGGAGTCATGACTTACTTGAGCAGAGACTATGAGTGGAATTTGCACTAAAACAACAGTGGGGGTATGAAAACCTGAACTGTAATTGAGGAGTTATTGGAGGCTCAGTGTGGACCACTCTGAGGATTAAAAACTCCAGGAGGACCAAGTCCTAGTGGGTCCCTGACAATTTTGTGAGATTTACCCCCAGGAGGTCTACCATATTCTTATAGTGAATGTCAAATAAAAGTCCCCTCATGCCTTTAGAAGGGAGAGGGGATAAGGAAACATTTAAAAATATACCAGAGTCTTCTTTTCTTAACAAGGCCTGCCCTAGGGAGAAACTAGCTAACTATCACCTAACTTGCTGAGGTATTATCAGAGCCTAACTCACATGCGAAAATGGAAATACCCAGCTCAATCTATTCTAGCCATCTTCTTCTATCTAAAGGGAAAGAAAAAAATGAGAAACACTTGTGAAGTTAATAGTCCAGAGGGAGAGGCTTACTTAAAGACTTAGAGCTAATCATAAGATTATAGATTGCTTTCACTTCACCCACACCTCCCTGCCCCATGTAAAGGCCTATTGCAGTTATTATTTTTACCCAGTACCTTATATCTGTTTATCAATTAAAAAAAATATAAATCAGACATAGCAAAAAGAAAATAAATAAATAAACAAACAAATAAATAAGTAAATTTGAAGAGACAGAGCAAGCATCAGTGGCATGTGTATTGGCATTATCAGACTGGGAATTTACAACAGTTATGATTAATATGCTAAGGGATCTCATGGATAAAATAGACAGCATGCAAGAAGAGATGGGCAATGTAAGCAGAGAGATCAAAGTCCTAAGAAAGAACAACAATAACAAAAAGCTAGAGATCAAAAACACAGAAATAGATAGGAAGAGTGCCCTTGATGGGTTTATTAGTAGACTGAACAACTGAAGAGTCCCTGAGCATGAGGATATCTCAACAGACCTGCCTCTAAACCTGAAAAGCAAAGAGAACAATGTTGAGAAAAACAGAACAGAATATCCAAGGATGGTAGGACAACTATGAAAATTATAACATATGCACAATAGGAATACCAGTGGGAGAAGAAAGAGACAAACAAGAAATATTGGGAAAAATAATGACTGAGAATTTCCCCAAGTTAATTTCACACACCAAACTACAGATCCAGGAAGCTCAGAGAACACCAAGTAGGATAATTGTCAAAAACCTGCAGATAGGCATATTATTTTCAAACTACAAAAAATTAATGATAAAAAAAATCCTGAAGGAAAAAATACCAAAACACTTCACTTCTAAAGGAACAAAGACAAGAATTACATCTCAGAAACCATGCAAGCAAGAAGAGAGTGGAGTAAAATATTTTAAGTGCCGAGAGAGAAAAACAACTAATCTAGAATTCTGTACCCTGTGAAATTATCCTTCCAAAGTAAAGGAGAAATAGAGTTCAACAAACAAAAATTGAGGAAATTTATTGTCAGTAGACCTGCTTCAGGTTAAAGTTAAAAGAATCTCTTTAGAAAGAAGAAAAATAAAAAAGTTAAAAGAATCTCTGTAGAAAGAAGAGAAATAATATACGTCAGAAACTCAGATATACGAAAAGAATAAAAGAAGGAATAAGTAAGTGCAAAATAAAAACTTGTATTTTACCTACTCTTAATTTGATGTACAAATAAGTGTGCTTAAAATACTAGCACAACATGCTCAATATATATTTTATATTTACATATTTGCTTATGTATGTGTGCATATAAGTGAAAAGATTTGCAACAATGATAAAAGGGACAAGAAAGAGGAATTAGGATTATTTTGTTATTATAAGGAACTCACACTACCCAAGAAGTGGCCTAGTGTCATTTAAAGTGGACTTGAATTAGTTGTCAATGTATGTTACAAACTCTAGGGCAAATACTAAAAAAGTTTAAAAAAATAAGAAGTATAACAGATATGCTAAGAAAGGAGATAAGTGGAATCTTATAAAATGCTCAATTAAAATGACAAAATGGCATAAAAAGAATGGAAGACAAAAATACAAAAGAAGAAAAAAAGGGCAACAGATCCAGCAGGGAGAAAATCAGTAAGAACATTGTTAAACTCCTCAACACTGTCATTCAAGTGGATATAAAGAACACCAATAGGTTACTTCATTCACCAAGAGCAGAATAAACATTCTTTTCATATGGAACATTTACCATGATAGAACACATTCTGGGCCATAAAACACACCTTAACAAAATTAAAAGAATAGAATCATACAATTCTTGCTTTCAGACCAAAATGGAATTAGGCTAGAAACCAGTAACAACAACAACAAAAACTGGCAAAAGACCCAGAACAACAACAAAATAATGAAGGAGAAAAACACAGTTAAAAGACTGACTACTCAACATCAAGACTTACTATATAGCAGCAATAATCAAGACAGTGTGGTATTGACAAAAACTTAGGCAAATATATCAATGGAACAGAATAGAGATCACAGAAAAAGAACCATAGAATTATAATCAACTTTGACAAAGGAGCAAAGGCAATACAATGGAAAAAAGATTGTCTTTTCCAATAAATGGTGCTGGAACAATTAGACATCCACTTTTGAAAAAAAATGAATCTAGAGACAGATCTTACACCTTCACAAAAATTAAGTCAAAATGAATCACAGGGGGCTTCCCTGGTGGCGCAGTGGTTGAGTCTGCCTGCCGATGCAGGGGACATGGGTTTGTGCCCCGGTCCAGGAGGATCCCACATGCCGTGGAGCGACTGGGCCCGTGAGCTATGGCTGCTGAGCCTGTGCGTCTGGAGCCTGTGCTCTGCAACGGGAGAGGCCACAACGGTGAGAGGCCCGCGTACCGCAAAAAAAGAAAACAAATGAATCACAGACCTAAATGTGAAAAGCAAAACTATAAAAGTAGCAGAAGATAACATAGGAGAAAGCCTATAGGACCTTAGGTAAGATTGTAACTTTTTAGATATAATACCAAAGGCATGATCCATCAAAGAAATAATTGATAAGCTAGACTTAAAATTAACAGCTGCTGCTCTGCAAAAGTCAATGTCAAGGGAATAAGAAGACAAGCCACTGACTGGAAGAAAATATTTGCAAAAGACACATCTAATAAGTGACTTTTATTCAAGTGTTTGTCCAATTCATGAAGGGTACATAAGAAAAAGCACAATTTGTCTTGAAGAAACTGCAAAAGAGCCTTTCTTGCTTTGTAAATAGCTATGTAGAAATTATAGCAGTTGTTTTATTCTGTTTAGAGATTAGAATATATTTGAAAGAGACATTTGTAGACCACTACATTCCCAAAATCCCCTCTCCTACTCATATTGATTAAATTGTATTGAGATTTGGGATATTTAAACTGCATATAGAAAAATGAACATACACAAAAAAAAGCATTTAAAAGAAGAGAGAGAAAAAGCATTGTGAGAAGAAAACACAAAATCAGAGGTAGAAACAAATTCAAATACATCATTAATCCAAAAAAATGCAAATGGATAAATATGTTAAGTTAAACAAAAGATCCCTGTCTTGCAATAAAAGCATCCAATCAATCTGTTAATAACAAACAAATTAAAAACTTTAAAGAAATTTAACTGTGGGAATGGAAAAACCTTGATAAATACTTTTCAAATAACGCTATATAATGAAATATGTACAGTCCCTTTCCTCATTTTTAAAATCCAGTTATTTGTTCTTTTGCTTGAGTTTCAGGAGTTGATTTTATTTATTTATTTATTTATTTATTTATTTTTTGTGATACGTGGGCCTCTCACTGCTGTGGCCTCTCCCATTGCGGAGCACAGGCTCCAGACGCGCAGGCTCAGTGGCCATGGCTCACGGGCCCAGCAGCTCCGCGGCACGTGGGATCTTCCCGGACCGGGGCACGAACCCGTGTCCCCTGCATCGGCAGGCAGACTCTCAACCACTGCGCCACCAGGGAAGCCCCAGTCAGTCCTTTTAATATGTCATACCTCAGGTCAAAACTCTGCTGCAATGGCCCCACCTCACTCAGATAAAAATTTAAAACTTCTCCATGATATACATAGGCTTACACAACCTGGCCATCTGTTTTCACTGGGGCATCATTCCTGACGTCTCTCCTTCTAGCTCACCCTCACCACACATTCTAGCCTCTTTTTATGGATCTAGCTCTCCTACCTCTGAGCTTCTGCACTGCTGTTTTCTTTGCCTGGAGTACCCTACCTGCAGATAGCCACATGGCAAATTAAATGTTCATTATCAGTAGGTCCTCCCACTAAATTGTTGAAAATGTCAACACTATCTTTATGGTGCCCCATCTTCAGTCTCCCCATTATTTTTTACTATGGCAGGCACTACCAGTATTGCTCTGAGTTTTCTTAATAAATTATATTTTACTAAATAAATAGTTTATTTATTTGTTCATTTATTTATCCATTCATTTGTACCCTATTTTCTTCACTGGATTATATCCACAGCATTAAAATAGTGTTTGACACATAAAAGGTGATTAATAAATACCTGTTGAAAAATTAATGAGATAAAGGTCTATTCTATGTGAATATGCCTGAGTTTCATAATGATGTTTGAAATTCCTAAAGCCTGCATTTCTGACCATAGATTCAGGTAATGAAAATTTTTTTTTTTACTTTTTGAATTTTGTTCATGATGTTCCCAGTGAATTTAAGGTTCTTGCTTTGTTACTAAAGAATTCAGAGATGAAGTGATAGAAGTGGATTTATTTAGAGAGAAACACACTCCACAGAGTGTGGGCCATCTCAGAAGGAAAGATAGAGCCTCGAAATTTGACGTGGTTAGTTTTTATGGGCTGGGTAATTTCATAGGCTAATGAGTGGGAGGATTATACCAATTATTTCAGGGAAGGGGCAGAGATTTCCAGGAAATGGGCTACTGCCCACTTTTTGGCTTTTTATGGTTGCCCTCAGAACTGTCACGGTGCTGGTGGGTGTGTCATTTAGCATGCTAATGCATTACAATGAGCGTATAATGAGGCTCAAAGTCTACTGGAAGTCGAATCTTCCACTGTCTTGTACCTAGTTTGTTCTAAACAGTTTTTGTGATGTCCTATGGCTATGTCATTCTTTTGAAGGTTGTGCCCTGTCCCCTTCCCTCCTGTTTCAACGATGTAATTTAAATTATTAAATATGCCACTTATGTTGTTTACTTTGTTTTTAAAACAAAACAGTGTAAGTAGCCATTTTTAAAAATATGTGATTGACAAGACTCTGATTACTATAGCAATAATACAAAAATTTGAAATTAGATTCCAAATTTATCTACCTGGACAAATTAGCGAAGAAAAAGATACTATTAGGAAAACATTGTCAGCAGAAATTAAAGCATGAACTAGAAAAGTTTTGACTGGAATTTTAAAAATATAGAGAAAGGACACTGAGAATAGAAGTTGGTCTGATTATAGGATAATCAGAGTTAGATAAAACTTAGAGCTAAAAACTGAAATAATACAGAGGTATCGTTAGCTTCATTCTTTGCTCAGTGACCAATGGTCTGAGCAGTCCCCTCAGCTTAATTAAATTTAAATATGTTCTCCCTTACTATAGGTCCATGACTTCCATTTTCTTAGAGCACTTACTTTAGAAAACTTGCAATTGTAAATGATTTCTTTACCTCTTTGAGATGTAAATATTCTAAAACTCTGTAATGTCTTTCTCAAGTACCTGGGAGATATCCCTTTGAAATGTAATCAACCACAAAAATAGCAACTCTGTTTTCCAGTCTCTGTGGGAGGGTAGGAGCCTAACTTTCCTAAGTGCCAATTAGCAAACACAGATGGCCTCATTACAGTGACCAACCTAACTGTAAGTCCTCTGGTGCTTTTCCAACAGCTCTCCCAATATTGGTATACCCCACTTTTCAAAAGATTGCTTAATACTACTTTCTTTTACAAAAGACCTTCATTAGTATCTATTTTCACTAACAGAAAGTGTCACCTACAAATTGGCACTTGACATCTACCTCCACAAGGACCAAATTATGAGCCACTGCAGCTGCTGACCTTCAACACCCCCTGAAAGGAGTTCAGGTTGGATATCAGGAATGATGCATTCTGTACTCTAGGAAAAATTAACAGAACAAGTCTTCAGATAGTTAAATATTTTCAGGAGATAATTTTATGAGCCCAATTCTTGCACCTCCTCGTATCTAGAAAAGCACTAAAATCCTTGATGGTACATCTGCTCCTTGTGACTAGCAGTAACCTTCATGAGACTAACAGAAACGTTCTGCAAAAAAATATATGTATGATTGCATGTACTCCCCCTTCACCAAAATCACATATATTCTGACCTTCCCCTCTACCTCTTTGGAGCAGTTTCTCAGAGCTATCTGAAATGCTCTCTCCTGTGCTATAGTCCTCATTTTATCCCAAATAAAATTTAAATCACAACTCTCAGGTTGTGCATTTTTTTTCAGTTGGCAAAAGAAATCTGAAGAGATTTTTTGCTTTTACAAAAATAGGATAAAAGTGAAAATAGCGTTTAACGTTAGTTTTGCAGGGAGACTTTATAGAGGCATCATGCAACCCAAGGTGAAAAAGTGGCACCGCCAAGCTCCTTCCCTAGGAACTACAATCAGCATCAAGCCACCATAGCTTTGAACTGTGTCTGTGAGCATCTGTGCTTTACCTCAACGTATTTATTTTGTGCATTCATTAGCAAGATGTGTCCTACGGTAATTGCTTTGTCCATTTCAGTTTTAGAAAGGTTTCATAGAAATGCTCTGCTTTCAATAGTGAGGGAAACCATTACTCAAATTCCCTCTCATCTTTGGTATTTGTTCCTTTTCAATTATTTGATAAACTTCAGTAAAGAAAAAAAACATAATTTAATTAACTATTTGATTACCCTGGAGTAGAGATAACTTAGAAAGAAGCAGAATAAGGCTTGTTTTTTAAAATTTTTTGTTCAATAATTTTTTAAAAAAATGAGTTATCTTGCATTACCCAAAGGTGACTAAAGTACCCCCCACTATGAATTTATGTCACCTAAGCATTTTTTAATGATAGTAATTTGTCATAAAATTTCTTATTATTTCTAGATGTTGAGACATAATTATAACAATTTTTTCCTCTTTAATATTATAGAGATTTACTTATATTGTCTGTAATCCTTTTACAACTTAAAAGAAAAATAGTATGTCTGTTCCACTTGCAATTATCTTTTGTTAAAAACAGATACACATTTTTTTCAACATGGCTTTCTAGTTATATAATATCACTTAATAAAAACTCCATCCTTCCTCCTCAGACATTAGTCGTTTCTGAAATGAACTTGATAAGTAGATACACTAGCTACATAAAAATACTTGATGGTATTTTTATTGGCACTGCAATTTATAAATTAACCTAGGAAAAACTGACATATTTAATATATTGTGTTTTTTATTTTTTGAATTTTATTTTATTTATTTTTTTATATAGCATGTTCTTATTAGTTATCCATTTTATACATATTAGTGCATATATGTTGATCCCAATCTCTCATTTCATCCCACCACCAACCCCACCACCACCACCACTTTTGCCCCTTGGTGTCCATATGTTTGTTCTCTACATCTGTGTCTCTATTTCTGCCCTGAAAACCGTTTCATCTGTACCATTTTTCTAGGTTCCACATACATGCATTAATATATGATATTTGTCTTTCTCTTTCTGACTTACTTCACTCTGTATGACAGTCTCTAGACCCATCCACGTCTCTACAAATGACCCAGTTTTGTTCCTTTTTATGGCTGAGTAATATTCCATTGTATATATGTACCAATCTTCTTTATCCATTCATCTGTCGATGGGCATTTAGGTTGCTTCCATGTCCTGGTTATTGTAAATAGTGCTGCAATGAACATTGTGGTGTATGTGACTTTTTGAATTATGGTTTTCGCTGGGTATATGACCAGTAGTGGGATTGCTGGGTATTATGATAATTCTATTTTTAGATTTTTAAGGAACCTCCATACTGTTCTCCATAATGGCTGTATCAATTTACATTCCTACCAACAGTGCAAGAGGGTTCCCTTTTTGTCAAACCCTCTCCAACATTTGTTGTTTGTAGATTTTCTGATAATGCCCATTCTAATGGGTGTGAGGTGATATCTCACTGTAGTTTTGATTTGTATTTCTCTGATAATTAGTGATGTTGAGCAGCTTTTCATGTGTTTCTTGGCCATCTGTATGTCTTCTTTGGAGAAATGTCTATTTAGGTCGTCTGCCCATTTTCTGATTGGGTTGTTTGTTTGTTTTTAATATTGAGCTGCATGAGCTGTTTATATATTTTGGAGACTAATGCTATGTCCACTGATTTGTTTGCAAATATTTTTTCCCATACTGAGGGTTGTTTCTTGTCTTGTCTGTAGTTTCCTTTGCTTTGCAAAAGTTTTTAAGTTTCATTAGGTTCCATTTGTTTATTTTTACTCTAGGAGGTGGATCAAAAAAGATCTTGCTGTGATTTATGGCAAAGAGTGTGCTTCTTATGTTTTCCTCTAAGAGTTTTATAGTGTCCAGTCTTACATTTAGGTCTGTAATCCATTTTGAGTATTTTTGAGTACGGTGTTAGGGAGTGTTCTAATTTCATTCTTTTCCATGTAGCTGTCCAGTTTTCTCAGCACCACTTATTGGAGAGACTGTCTTAACTCCATTGTATATCCTTTCCTCCTTTGTCATAAATTAGTTGACCATAGGTGTGTGGGTTTATCTCTGGGTTTTCTATCCTGTTCCATTGATCTATATTTCTGTTTTTGTGCCATTACTATACTGTCTTGATTACTATAGTTTTGTAGTATAGTCTGAAGTCAGGGAGTCTGATTCCTCAGGCTCCGTTTTTTTCCCTCAAGAGTGCTTTGGCTATTCAGGGTCTTTTGTGTCTCCATACAAACTTTAAGATTTTTTGTTCTAGTTCTGTAAAAAATGGTATTGGTAATTTGATAAGGAGTGCATTGAATCTGTAGATTGCTTTGAGTAGTATAGTCATTTTCACAATGTTGATGCTTCCAATCCAAGAACATGGTATATCTCTCCATCTATTTTTATCATCTTTATTTCATCACTGTCTTATAATTTTCTCCATACAGGTCTTTTGTCTCCTTAGGTAGGTTTATTCCTACATATTTTATTATTTTTGTTGCAGTGGTAAATGGGAGTGTTTTCTTAATTTTACTTTCAGATTCTTCATCATTAGTGAATAGGAATGCCAGAGATTTCTGTGCATTAATTTTGTAACCTTCAGCTTTACCAAATTCATTGATTAGCTCTAATAATTTTCTGGTAACATATTTAGGATTCTCTATGTATAGGATCATGTCATCTGTAAACAGTGAGAGTTTTACTTCTTCTTTTCCAATTTGAATTCATTTTATTTCTTTTTCTTCTCTGACTGCCATGGCTAGGACTTCCAAATCTACGTTGAATAATAGTGGCGAGGGTGGACATCCTTGTCTTGTTCCCGATCGTAGAGGAAATGCTTTCACTTTTTCACCATTGAGAATGATGTTTGCTTTGGGTTTGTCATATATGGCCTTTATCATGTTTAGGTAGGTTCCCTCTATGCCCACTTTCTGGAGAGTTTTTAGCATAAATCCATGTTGAATTTTGTTGAAAGCTTTTTCTGCATCTATTGAGATGATCATATGTTTTTTATTCTTTATTTTGTTAATATGGTGTATCACATTGATTGGTTTGTGTATATTAAAGAATCCTTGCATCCCTGGGATAAATCCCACTTGATCATGGTGTACAATCCTTTTATTGTGTTCTTGGATTTTGTTTGCTAGTATTTTGTTGAGGATTTTTGCATCTATATTCATCAGTGATATTGGTCTGTAATTTTCTTTTTCTGTAGTATCTTTGTCTGGTTTTGGTATCAGGGTGATGTTGGCCTCATAGAATGAGTTTGGGAGTGTTCCTTCCTCCTCAATTTTTTGGTAGAGTTTGAGAAGAATAGGTGTTAGCTCTTCTCTAAATGTTTGAAAGAATTCACCTTTGAATACATGTGGTCCCGTACTGTTGTCTGTTGGAAGATTTTTAATCACAGTTTCAATTTCATTACTTGTGATTGGTCTGTTCATATTTTCTATTTCTTTCTGGTTCAGTCTTGGAAGGTAATACCTTTCTAAGAATTTGTCCATTGCTTCGTGGCTGTCCATTTTATTGGCATATAGTTGTTTGTAGTAGTCTCTTAGGCTGCTTCGTATTTCTGCAGTGTCAGTTGTAACTTCTCCTTATTCATGTCTAATTTTATTGATTTGTGTCATCTCCCTTTTTTTCTTGATGAGTCTGGCTAACAGTTTATCAATTTTGTTTATCTTCTCAAAGAACCAGATTTTAGTTTCATTCATCCTTGCTATTGTTTTCTTTTTTCTATTTCATTTATTTCTACTCTGATCTTTATGACTTCTTTCCTTCTACTAACTTTGGGTTTCATTTGTTCTTCTTTCTCTAGTTCCTTTAGGTGTAAGGTTAGGTTGTTTACTTGAGATTTTTTTTGTTTCTTGAGGTAAGCTTGTATTGCTATAAACTTCCCTCTTAGACTGTTTTTCCTGCCACCCATAGGTTTTGGATCTTCATGTTTTCGTTATAAGATGTCTCTAGGTATTTTTTGATTTCCTCTTTGATTTCTTCAGTGATCTCTTGGTTATTTAATCACATGTTGTTTAGCTTCCATGAGTTTGTGTTTTTTACTTTTCTTTTTCCCTGTAATTGACTTCTAATTTCATAGCATTGTGGTCAGAAAAGATGCTTGATATGATATCAATTTTCTTAAATTTATTGAGGTTTGATTTATCACCCAAGATGCAATCTATCCTGCAGAATATTCTGTGTGCACTTGTAAAGAAAGTGTAATCTGGTGTTTTCGGATGGAATGTCTGATAAATATCAATTCTATCTATCTGGTCTACTGTGTCATTTAAAGCTTGTGTTTCCTTATTAATTTTCTGTTTGGATGATCTGTCTTTTGGTGTAAGTGAGCTGTTAAAGTCTCCCACTATTATTGTGTTACTGTTGATTTCCTCTTATGTAGCTGTTAACAGTTGCCTTATGTATTGAAGTGTTCCTATGTTGGGTGCATATATATTTATAATTGTTATATCTTCTTCTTGGATTGATCCCTTGATCATTGGGTAGTGTCCTTCCTTGTGTCTTGTGCCATTCTTTTTTTTAAAGTCTATTTTATCTGATATGAGTATTACTACTTCAGCTTTCTTTAGATTTACATTTGCATGGAATATCTTTTTCCATCCCCTCACTTTCAGTCTGTATGTGTCCCTAGGTCTGAAGTGGGTCTCTTGTAGACAGCATATATATGGGTCTTGTTTTTGTATCCATTCAGTGAGCCTGTGTCTTTTGGTTGGAACATTTATTCCATTCACGTTTAAGGTAATTATCAATATGTATGTCCCTATTACTATTTTCTTAAATGTTATGGGCTTGTTTTTGTAGGTCCTTTTCTTCTCTTGTTTTTCCCACTTAGATAAGTTCCTTTAGCATTTGTTGTAAAGCTGGTTTGGTGATGTTGGATTCTCTTACCTTTGGCTTGTCTGTAAAGCTTCTGATTTCTCTTTCGAATCTGAATGAAATCCTTGCCAGGTAGAGTAATCTTGGTTGTAGGCTCTTCCCTTTCATCACTTTAAATATATCATGCCACTCCTCTCTAGCTTGTAGAGTTTCTGCTGAGAAATCAGCTATTAACCTTATGGGAGTTCCCTTGTATATTATTTGTCATTTTTCCCTTGTTGCTTTCAATAATTTTTCTTTGTCTTTAATTTTTGTCAGTTTGATTGCTATGTGTCTAGGCATGTTTCTCCTTGAGTTTATCCTTCCTGGGACTCTTTGTGCTTCCTGGGCTTGGGTGGCTATTTCCTTTCCCATGTTAGGAAAATTTTCAACTATAAACTCTTCAAATATTTTCTCAGGTCCTTTCTCTCTCTCTTCTCCTTCTGGGACACATATGATGCAAACGTTGTTGCTTTTAATGTTATCCCAGAGGTCTCTTAGGCTGTCTTCATTTATTTTCATTCTTTTACCTTTATTCTGTTCCATGGCAGTGAATTCCACCATTCTGTCTTCCAGGTCACTTATCCGTTCTTCTGCCTCAGTTATTCTGCTATTGATTCCTTCTAGTGTAGTTTTCATTTCAGGTTTTTTATTGCTTATCTCTGTTTGTTTGTTTCTTAAATCTTCTAGGTGTTTGTTCCTTAATTCTTCTAGGTCTTTGTTAAACATTTGTCACATCTTCTCGATTTTTGCCTCCATTCTTTTTCCAAGGTCCTGGATCATCTCCACTATCATTATTCTGAATTGTTTTTCTGGAAGGTTGCCTATCTCCACTTGATTTAGTTGTTTTTCTGGGGGTTTTAGTTGTTCCTTCATCTGGTACATAGCCCTCTGTCTTTTCATCTTGTCTATCTTTCTGTGAATGTGGTTTTTTTCCCACAGGCTGCAGGATTGTAGTTCTTCTTGCTTCTGCTGTCTGTCCTCTGGTGGATGAGGTTATCTCAAGATATTGTGTTTTGATGCAAGGTCATGGTTTGTCTCTTATTCAGTCTAGTCCGATGTCTTTTTTTGCTATTTTATAGTTTTTCCATATATATTTTGGAGACTTCCTGTAAGGCTACCAGCTCAGTATATTGTTTTCTCATTTGCTCTAGTATATTGAGATTTCTCTTCTATTACATCTAAATTTTTGGTTCTTTGCTTTTTAATTTGTATACATGATGGTTATTGATTGCTGTATGTTAAATCTATGGCCTGTTACTTTTTTTCTTTTAATTTTTATTGGAGTATAGTTGCTTTACAATGTTGTGTTTGTTTCCACTTTATGGCAAAGTGAATCAGCTATAAGTATACACATATACCCTCTTTTTTGAATTTCCTTCCTATTTATGTCACCACAGAACATTGAGTAGAGTTCCCTGTGCTATGCAGTATGTTCTCATTAGTTCTCTGTTTTATACATAGTATCAATAGTGTATATATGTCAATCCCAATCTCCCAATTCATCCCACTGCCTCTTTCCCCCTTGGTATCCACATGTTTTTCTCTATAGCCTGTTATTTTACTAAATTAACTAGTTATTATAATAATTTTGCCATTACTTCTTAGAATTTTTCTGGATACACATGCATACAAATTAGAAATAGATTGTGTTTTAATTGTGTTATGCTTTTCAAAGTTTATGCATTTACTTGCTTTCTCCTCTTAATTGCATTAGTTTAAATATCCAATAATATTTAAAGTATATGAGAAATCATGAATATGTTTTATTACTGACAATATAAATTATATTTACTATACATATATTATATATGATTTTACATACTTGGAGATTATTTACCTATACTGATTACAGAATATATATATTTTTTAAACCAGAATATGCACCTTATTTTATCAAATAATTTTTCTATATCTTTGAAGAGATTAAGTGATTTATCCTTAAATCTATTAATATCATGGATATTTTAAATGGTTTCTTAATATTGAATCACATGTGTATTTTTAGAAAATATTTTGCTGTCATATTAGATTTTCTTTGCTAATATCGCATTCAATATTTTTGCATTGATATTTACAATTAAGCATCATATATTATTATTTGTTGTAGTAGATTTACTGTTCGGCCTTGGGATCTATTTGTTATATGTTTCTTTTGCATCATATTCATAGTGCCTCTCTGTCCTCTGACATTCATGGTTTCTGATGATTAATCTACAAACATTTAATCCCTTTTCCTCATAGACAATATTTTGTTTTCTTCTGGCTGTCTTTAAGACTTTTTTCATATCTTTGTTTTTTAGCAGTTTTAATAAAATATATCTAAGTATGGTCTTTGATTTTATTCTATTTGAAGTTTGCTGAGTTTCTTGGCTATGTAAATTTTTATTGTTCATTAAAATTTGGATGGTTTTATTAGTTATATCTTTAAATTTCCTATTATTTTTCTTCTATTCCTCTGGGCCTTCAATAGCCTATGTGTTAAATATTTTTATATTGTCCCACAGATTCCTGTTATTTTATTTTTTAACATTTTCCCTCTTTATGAATAAATAATTTTCATTAATCTGTCTTCAAGTTCATTTCTTCAAGTTCACTAATTCTTTTGTCATTTCTGTTTTGCTATTGAATACAGTGAGTAATCTTATTCCATATTTTAAGTATTATAATTTTCATTAGATTATTTTTCTTATATTAAAAATGTTCTCTCAGAACTTTACCTTTCCATTCATTCTAAATGTTGTCCCTTACCTCAGGGAACAGTTACAGTGGTGGCTTTAAAGTCTGTTTGGTAATGCCAATATCTGGGTCAGATTTGGGCAAGGTGCCATTATTGTTTTATCCATAGAAATTAGTTAAATGCTACTGGTTCTTTGTTTATTGTGTTTGGATTTTATATAGACTCTATATCCTGTTATATTTCTTTGAAGAACGTGGAGTTTTCTATTTTTATTTATTTATTTTATTTTAGCAGGCAATCAACCAAATAGGTTCAGACCACTGAACCTATTCTTTGGACTTTGGACTGTGATTTAAAATACTTTCAAGTTCAAAGCTCTACTGCTCTACTGCTTTGGATCTGTCATTTGCATGACCCACTCAGTGATTTGAGACTTAGGCAGTGATTTAAATCCCAGTTCAGTTTCTGAGGCTTTATACAGCTGACTTGGGGTTGCCCATTCAATCATGTGGGGATTAATATACAAAATCAGCGTGTCTCCTTCTCTGGATACCTCCATTGTAAAATTTCTGTATATTTTCCAAACACCAAATTCTTTGTGTTAGTATGATGAAAATGTAAGTCTGATCAGATGAAAGTGTAATGAACTTGGTACAACAGCCATAGTAATATCACTTGCTGATATACATAAATTAGATAAGTAAAACTGTCTCTTTCAAATATTGCTGTGGATCTCAAAATAGAAGCAACTTAACTCAGTTATTTTCTACTATAAAATGCTGTTATGAGAGACTTTTGATAGATCTCTCATTTATATTCTTAACTGTCTTCATCCTTCAGTTTCAATATTATCAAGACTGAATACTTAGACAACTGAATTAATGTACATATTTCAGTCTAAATCTTCTTTGAAATACATTGGCTCATAAAAGAGCAATATGAAAAAATATTTTCTTGAATAACAATCAAGACTATTTATTATAATATTTACATATTTTTAAGTCCCTTTTGAGATTTTTTCTCATATATATATATATATATATATATATGGAAAATTAAATATTCCTAGGTACTAAATGATAATGTTGAATCATGTTATGTCTTTCTATAAAATAGTCAGTGATATGTATAAAATAATATATACCAAAATATACATAATTTATATATAAATACAAACATATATAAATATATATAGATTAGCTTAAGATAAAGACAAACAATCACATACACATTTCAGATACAGGTATATATGGTGTGTACTTATAAGGATTAGTCATGAAATAATAGACAACTCCATTGGTATGGAAAAAAGGCATTTCCTTTTCTTTATTACTATAACAATAAATTGAATTAAGAAACAAGACAAATGAGCAACAGTGTACCTTGTTTAGTAATCAAGGGAGAAAACATCTCATTTTTAAAATTATTGTTACCATATGATCCGGCAGTTCCACTCCTGGGTACAATATCCAGAGAAAACATAAACACTAATTCAAAAAAGATATATTTACCCAATGTACATAGCAGTGTTATTTACAATAGCCCAGATATGGAAATGACCTAAGTGTCCATATATGGATGAAAGGGTAAAGAAGATGTAGTATATACACACTATGGGACATTACTCAGCCATTAAAAAAGAATGAAATTTTGCCATTTGCAGCAACATGGTTGGACCTAGGTGGGTATCATACTTAGTAAGATAAGTTAAACAGAGAAAGAAAACATCTTCTCTTGAAGGAGGTCTTTGTCTCTATGGTTCAGGCAGATGTTGTGGAACTGAATCATTATCCACATACCTGCCTGTTAGTTGGTAATCTCTATGGTCATTGTCACCCTGCTGTACTAGATGAGGAAACTGGCATTTACCACATAGCACCAAAAAGAAAAACTATGTGAATCCACGAAAAATACCCTCCCAGAAGTCCTCAAACATTATTCCAAAGTAATTTAGAGAGGCTTAAGTACAAGTATAGCCTTTGGAGATCAAGTTAGATAAATATTTTAGCTGTTTTGACATCATTACTACAGAAAGATGCATATGGTCTAGGGAAACACCATACAACGCAAGACAAGTTAATGGATTTTTCAAATGGCTGATAGATGAATAATAATGTGATTTCAAATTATGTTGCCAATGACCTAACTAATTTTACTAGTAAATTATGATTTGTAAATATTTGTATTTTTATAAGTATTAATTATGAGTAATAAACTAAGGTGGCAGAAACAGATTTTATTTTACACCAGCTGCTTAGAATACCAAGAGAAGAGAACTATAGGAACAAATCAGATTTCCCAAAAGTATACAAAAAATGAATCTTTTTGTTAAGAATGTCAAGTTTAATTTAACATTGCTGTCGTAGTGTACTACTCTTCAAAGCTTATTTATTTGGGGCCTTGTGCCAGCTACCTGGATCTACTCCAATGACTACTGAGCTAAAATCTGGCTTGCCTAAGGAATGATTCCAGTGTATTCAAGTTTGACACACAACATAAACATCCTTCTGAATAGAGTTAAACTGTTGAGAGCTATTTGAATGATAAACTTTGGTTCAATTTCTAAGAAGTAATTATGTGCTTTATTTGGGACCTATTGTAGGATTTCAAGTTTCTCTTTCCTCTTCACTGAACCTCTTTTCTCTTCATTGAATATCATCTTTATTCACGCTATAGAAATGACAAACAATGCTTCAAACATCTGGAACTGTACTACCTGATAAAGTATGTAGCATCATCTCAAGTTGATTTGTTTCCTCTGTGTGTTTGACACTACTTTTTCCTATCAATTAAAGGGAAAAAAAAACTTTTCTGCACATAATACAAGTAGAAATCATGAATGTAAACTAATTAATGAACTAAATTAATTTCTCAGAATACATGGGGAAAATTATAGATTTTGTATGTTATCAGAATCTAAATACAAATAAATAATGTGATCAGTAATTCAAAGTTACTGACACTGAAATTCTTTTAACATTAAAATATCATGACACTCAGCCCAAATGTAAAAATTTTCTTTCTTAAAATTTCTTAAAGCTGTTTTAGAAAAAGAAAATGGGGCTTGTTGCAGGATATTATGTTTAAAATTATATATTCATCTATATATGATGTAATAATAACCCTATCACAAAGCAAACCTTCTCTCAAACCTTGAAATCTAGATTTATGCTGTTACAGTCCATGTAGAGAAATATGGGCTAGGAAAAAGTATTTAGCATTTTAAAAATGTATTTTCCCTTCTGTTTTGACTCTCTTATTGTTGTAATGATACTCAATTCTGACTGGTGTAGTGCTAGTCATAGAGTTCTCAAGGAGGTTACTCCAAAGGCTTCACACAATGTGAAAAAGGCCAGTTCACTGTTTCAGGGAAAGATGCTGGAGTCCAGTCTAATATTTGAGTAGCAAGATGTTATTCACCCAGGTTCCTTTCAGAATGTCAAAGAAGCACAAATATAGGGAGATGATTTTTTGACTTAAAAATATGCCATCACAATAATACCTACCATCCAAAATATTAGAATTCTCAAACTTTAACAAGCATGCATTGAGTTTTACAAATAAGGACATACACTGTAAGTAATGACTTCATTGTGTGATATTATGGATAATGGGAAATGACTCAATGTCAAATATCTCCCTCATTTTGTTGAACTTGTATCAAAAGTGAGATCATTTTATTAAAATTTCATACAAGTGATTTCTTAGTTAAGTTTTAGTAAATGCCAAATAGACCAGAAACTACAACAGAACTGGATGTTAAAGGACAGAAAGCATGTGCAGAAAAATACAATAAACAATAAAACCATTAAAGGTAAACTATTAAAAATATATTTTTACCTCTTTTACTCTTTGCACCAGACTGACCTTATATCCAAATAATAGATATTGTCAACAAATATGTACAGAAAAAGGGGTATGTTCATGTTGATTTATACTTTACAGCATATTTTTATAAAAATATTGAATCAAGTATTTTAAGCCACAGTATTATGAGAAAATAATAGTTCAGTATTTTCCCTGGTAAAATTATGTTACAATAAACACTTACACATTTTGTGTCCTGGATTCTGAAATGACTTTATTTCCTGCTGCAAAACAGAGAAAATGTGGTTGATGATATCAGGTTTCAGGCTCCTATTTTATATTGATTTGTCAGAATAAGAAGCAGTAACTACAGGCCTGGGAGACCATGCTGCTCTGCCCTTCTGGCTTTAAATAAACCCAAGATGAGGAGAAAATAGTAATATGAAAAAGCAAAAGACTCAGGGATTATATGGAACATTTACCAGATCTTCTCTAGTCTAAGACACATGACTTTCTTAGGAATATTTAAGAATGAATAAAGAATGTGTAAATGAATTTGAATTTATTGAATATATTTTTCAACATTAGATGTCCTGATGCTAGTAATGAAACTCTACAACAAACAAAACCTTTCTCCCTGCTATGCCTCATGCCCTGAGAAATGTAATTTCCTGCATAAGTAATCTTAATCCAGTAAAGATTTAATTTGGTCTTTTTACTTTATAAATGTAATTCACTTACTCAATAAAATGTCACTGGGTTTAAAAAGCAAGGGATATGGAAGAGATGTATTAAAATGTCTTAACTAAGTCTATTTTCTTGATGCTGCATTATGAAACATTTTTCAAGTCATAAAACTAATCTATATACCTCTATAACTGCAGAAAATATAAGGATAATGGATTCTTCAATGGTTATTTCATTACCCTAATGAATTCAATAAATCAATAGCATGCTTCCAAATACTTGGAGAAATATTATAAACACATTGTAAAAATCATTTCTCTTAATTTGTATAAAACTATTATGTTTCATATATTATTACAAATAAATTTTGTCCCTGTAGCCAATGACAGTAATTATCACAGAAGATTTTTAAACAACAACAGCAAATCATGGATGGGAAAGATTTACACATAAAAATATTGAATAAATGTTTCTGATGTGGTTGATCTTTGTTTCTAAACCAATATTTCTTGATCTTTAGTGAAAGAACAGGAAAATGGAACCAAAGTGGAAATTTCATAATTTGCTACATATTTGGCAAGCTTACCTGCCGAGATATAAAATGACCAGGCAGTGATGTTTTATCTGGTATACCTTTGAAGTGATACATTCATAGACATTTCAACAGAATTATACTCTTTGTTGAAAATCCTGTATTTAAAAAGATATAACCTTAGGCTTCTATAAGTGAACAATATAGGAAATGTTGTAAATTGTCACCATTTGTACAACATATTTCTCCAGAAATAGTTAATAAGACCCTTACTTTGGACTTCTGGTGAATTCTCTGTTTTTATAACCAAACCGTGCTAATTATTATTATTTTTTCGGGTATTTAAACCTAAAGCTGCTACTCTTTAGCCTCTGCTAATGAATATATTACCACAAATACAAAATCAAAGTAATTAGCCAAACTTGCTCTAAATAACCTTAATAGTACAATAAATTGCCATGAGTTTGCCTTTAAACTAGAAATTTAACTTGAACACCTGCATTTAACTCAGTTCTATTTCAGGATGTTAAGTGCGGCTTATCGGGCGGGTGGGGGGGAAGGCAAAGCAAAGCAGAAGAAAACAAACACACCAAAACACTTCTCCTTGATGATGGGGTTATTATTTATTATAGAAGCAGACTACAAAAAAGGTCAGTAAATCTTAGCTAATTCTCCAGACCAGAGTTAATATCATAAAGAGTTCTCATTCTGAGTGAGAGTGCTAAGCACCTCATTCCCAATGCCTGCTTCTTTCTCTTACCAAGACCAAATCACATTTCAAACTTTAGATATCACCTACCCCAAAAGCCTATATTAACCTTAGTCACTCACTCAGTTGAGACTTTGGTGTCTGCCTCTGTGAGCTTAGAACAATGTGTGTGCCACTCTGATGCCACATATCAGCTAGGTCACTGGGATTTGACTGATATCAGACTAGAGCTACTTCAGGTGGTGAATTGTCTTCACTCTCTAGAGTCTAATGACCCAGTCCACTGGTTTTCCACAAATGTTTATTAAATGATTGAATTGTTAGCCAGTCTCTCCATGTACTATTTTAGTCAAGATTGTTTTTCTTTTTGCTTTACATTTTCTTTTGCCAAAGCAAAATAATATGCTCTTTCCTTGGGTTGGATAACTAAGTTGTTATTCTTATTTCAAAATAGAATGTTTTTGTGTATTTATAGCTAAGTTTTAAATTTTTTTCAAGAGCTTCATTTCCTGTATTAACATGAAATAACTGCCAATAGGACAGTTTTTTTTCTATTAATGCAGGAAAAAACAATAGTCACACAACTGAGACATCACACCATTTATAGCTAATTTTAAATTGAAGACTTTTTACACTGAAAGCTTTCTAAAGGCATATAAGAAAATCAAGGTGATCTCACCAGAGCTCATTTTACAGTTTACTATTAAGAACTAGTTTTGTGAGATGCCTTCTAGGACAAACTATATTTTTCATTGGTATATATTTTACAGCATGTTTCCTTTTTGAATAACTACAAAATACATGGTATATTAAATATTCTGATAATATTAACAGTTAATAAATGTGATTATTTTGTTCATCCACACATTTCTCAAGTTAATATTAACTCTGAACCATTTGTTTTGTGTAATTTCTACCAACAACTTGGAGGCCTCATATTTTGTGAAACAGGCTGAAAAATGTTACTTTATTACAATCAAATCAAAATTTTGGGTAGCATCTGTTAGTTTTAAAGTTACAGAAACAGTTCAGGAGGTCCAATACCTTAAAAAGAGTTATCTCATAATGAGATAGTGGAGCACACAGAAGGAAACTAAGTCATCCAATTGTTAATTAAGTAAAGTTTGAACAAAATATGGACAATATTTCCAGAATAAAAGAAATTATTACATACTGAGTCATAATACAATTGTCTAAAATAGGTTCACAAGAAAGCACATCATTGGGTATTAGAATAGTGAGGTAAAAGACAAAATTCTGCAAGCTTTTGGTAAGAAAAACATTACAACAAATATTTTTACATAAAGAATAAAAAACCAGAACTAGGGACATTGGAAGCTATAAGACATTGGAATATTCCTCACAAAATTACGGAGGAAAAATTTTTCCCACATAAAATGTTATACTCAGGCTTATTATTGATTCAGTGTGAGAGCAAAATAAATGCACTTTCACATATTAAAAATCTTGAAATTTACTTTACCACCCTCTGTTAGTTTCCCTAACAAAACACCACAGACCGGCTGGCCTAAACAATAGAAATTTATTTCTCACACTTCTGGAAGATCTCACAGTCTTGGAAGTCCAAGATCAACGTGTGAGCAGGGTCGGTGTCTGGTCAGATCTCTCTGCTTGTGTTGCAGATGGCCTTCTTGCCTTTTCACTCACATGGCCTTTCCTCTGTGTTCTCCTGGAGAGAGTTCTCCCTCTCTTCCTCCTTTTATAGGGCCAGTAATCCCACCATGAGGACCCCACCTTTATGATCTAATTTAACCCTAATTATTTCCTAAATGTCCCATCTCCAAGTACTATCATATTGGGAGTTTGGGCTTCAACAAATGAATTTAGGGAGGATATAAGCATTTCGTTCATAACATCCCCCTCCTTTATTTTCATTAAGTTATTAGAAAATTCACTGAAACAAATGAGAGTTATCAACCATGGACTCTATCTTTTTTACATATCTGTTAATTTCAGTTGCCACTAGGTAATTAATCCTATTTGATATTCCACTATGTCCTAGACTTAATGTATTTATTCCTGAAAGTTATTTGAAAATACATAGGCCAGGTCTACCATTGGATAATAATTGGCTTTATGTTGTTTGGGAAGTGTTTGTCAGGTTCCACATTATAACGTTTGTTCATTTTTTTTTTTTTACTCTGTATACATTTAATTTTAAGAGTCTTTCTGGTGCTATACACAGTGGTATACACCTACAGTTTAAAACTTCATCAATAAGACAGAAGATATGATGTCCTCCTCCTTTGCAATTTTCCAGTGTGTTCCTATTAAGGAGAAAGCATAATCATTTTAATAATCTAAGGGTCCATTGACAGATGAATGGATAAAGAAGATGCAGCACATATATACAATGGAATATTACTCTGCCATAAAAGAAACAAAACTGAGTTATTTGTAATGAAGTGAATGGACCTAGAGTCTGTCATACAGAGTGAAGTAAGTCAGAAAAAACAAATACCATATGCTAACACATATATATGGAATCTAAAAAAAAAAAAAAGATGCTAAAGAACCTAGGGGCAGGACAGGAATAAAGACACAGATGTAGAGAATGGACTTGAGGACATGGGGAGGGGGAAGGGTAAGCTGGGACAAAGTGAGAGAGTGGTATGGACTTATATACACTACCAAATGTAAAATAGACAGCTAGTGGGAAGCGGCCACATAGCACAGGGAGATCAGCTCGGTGCTTTGTGACCACTTAGAGGGGTGGGATAGGGAGGGTGAGAGGGAGACACAAGAGGGAGGGGATATGGGGATATATGTATATGTATAGCTGATTCAATTTGTAATACAGCAGAAACTAACACAACATTGTAAAGCAATTATACTCCAGTAAATATGTTAAAAAACAAACAAACAAAACAAACAAATAACTGGAAAAATGCACCTTACATTTTTAAATTAAATGAATGTCAGACTATGGAACAAGATACTTCTCTTAAACAGAGTAGGTGAAAATAGAATTGTGATTCCTTCTAAATTTCTTATTTAAATATTTTAATATTCTTTTGTCTTTTTTCCTGTGTTCTCAACTCTGTTTTTTGTTAGTGGCATGTTATGTGGACCTGTGTATGCAAATGTGATGTGTATAGGGGAGTAAACAATGTGAGGAAGCAATAAGAAGGTGGAGTAGAAAGGGTGCAAGAAACAGACTGAGAAAAATCTTTTGCTGTAAGGATGCAAGACTGAAGAAAATTCTCTTGGGTCTGATCATAGAATGCCTTGTGGACAATTCATTGTAATCAATCTGCTCTCTCCTTAGACAAGTCCTAAATATGGAGTATTAAGCCTGTCTATGGAAGACACAGTTTACTCTTTTTTATTCTGCTCTCTGCTTGAAGAATACAATAATAGCAAGTTATACAGATATTTACATTTAAATCAATATGGTTGCTTACTCTAAAGGTGATTTGTTAAGCATATGAGGTCATTATATGGCTTCAAAAACTAGTTATACCACTCACTAGTTGTTTCATAACATCAAGTTGTTTAAACTCCATAAGCCACAGTTTTCTCACCTGTATAAAGTGATAGCACTAGCAGTTATCAAATATACAGAACAATTTAGCACAGTGCATGACATGCCACAGTTAAATATTCTAAGGTTGATTTATTTTAAAATAATATATATAATGACCAAAATGGTGTTTACATAAATAGTGTGCAGTAGAATATATATCCAATACTTATAAAATATAGTTTAGAATGTGTAAATCATTGTATAATTTCAATATTGCCAACAACAGATTTACCATGAAAATAACAGTCATATTATTTAGCATTCTGGTTTTGTTTTTAAGCAAAAAAGGAACTAAATTATTTTTCTTTTCATCTTAGTGGAATGACGTACCTTACATATTGTTATGTTGTTTTGTGTTATTGTGTTCTTTTTATTAACAATATTAAATACCAAGTCTTTTTACTGGTGTTCAGGAAGGATAATATGAAGTTTCACTAGAAATTATTCTAAAGCCTGTTAAGCAACATTGCAATTGACATTTTAAACACCATTTTATAGGTAAAATCAGACTGATAACTGTTTCTTTTGCATATTTCCAAGTGGTAAATGTAGTTTGGGAATATAAAAGCTCTGTTCTGGCTCTGAAATGCTACTAGAGATAACTGTCCAAATACTACAGTAAATGGAGAAATGCTCTTGAACTTGTTGTACTGCTAGAATTCCCTAATCAAACTTATTTTATCTTTAACCATAATAGAGATTAGTACCTTGAGTTACTTTGATCTTCCTTCATGTCACTAAAAACTTGAAAAGATTTGTGGATAGAGATATTATTGAAATTGAGACTTAATTGGAACTTAATCTCCATAATTATGCATAATTGCCTGTGTTTATTCTCCTATGATGAGGACACATTTTTCTTTAGCTCCCAGGAAGCGTGTGTTAAAGCTTCACATCACATATTAGATAATATGATTGCATACACTTCACTGATTTTATTTGGTTATACAGTATTATTATTCAAAGAGAGACACAAAGAACTTAGAGTACAATGGCCTCTGACTTTTCTACAACTTCAATAAAATCACAAGTAGAATTTCAAAAATAATATCATTTAAATATATTCATAGACTGGACAGAATTAAATTAGATTAACACTATATAAAATACATTGCCTACTACTGTAAGTCTCAGCTCTGAAATGATCAGTAATCAGGTGTTTGGGGAATAGGGATCAAGTGATATTTAATTACATTTTTACTAAATCAAATAAAATTAGTTAGGATATTAATTTCCCTGGAATATCTGGAGTACAAGCAGAATGAGTGATTAATTTTGAAGCTGCTGTAAATTTATGACGACAGTGGTGGCTTACTATCGACATACCAATTTAAAATGATCAATAGGTGCTCATATACATTTTTCCTGTTTATGCTACGTCAGTCATTCTGTTAATTACAATTTCAGGTCTTGATATCAGTAGATAGGATGTACTAAATGTCCTAGAATGCCTTAGAACTAAGGGTAAATCGAAGCATTTTAGATAAAAATTTAAATGAAAAGATGTGAAGAGAAGGAGTTCTTAAATGGACCAGGGATAGCCAACTCAAAGATAAATAATAAAGATAAGTCTCAGATGAGCCAAGGAATCATTGTCTGTCCTTTTGGCATTGTATCAAATAGCGATATCAGAGCAGACTTACTTTGGGTCTCAATTTTCAAATATATAGCATGTATAAATTTGAAATAGAATTTTCTGAAGTATCATTCCTTATAATATTGAATAAATTTGGAACACATTAAATGTTAAATATGTATTAATTGGTTTCTTTATCTTGCAAGGTACATTTTATTAAAAGAAATCTTTGTTTTGTAATATGTACTTTAGTCCTGATATAACGAGTAATGGATTTTTTTTAATGTAAAATGCAACAGACTTTTTTTCACTGTAATCTCTGAACTCATTTACTACATAAGTAATTCTTAGCCCTGGCCTCAATAAATAAAATCTAAGAATCTGTTAAAAAAATACCAATATCTTGATTCCATATATTTTCTTGTAAGATTATGACTTGATCATTGTGATGTAGAAATACCTTTCAGGTCATTCTAATATGCTCACTCTTATGATTATGAATCTCTGCAATAGATTATGAGCTTATTATGAGCAGGAACTCTTTTCTTTTTGTTATCCATATGGGCACCAGAACATAGACCAGAGACTGTGAGAACAATATATTTTATTGTATATATGGACTTTTAAGTTCTGAGAAAATAGCTGTTGGTATATAGCTTTTTGAGGGAGCCAACAAATCTGTGGTAAATTCCACATTTAAAAGCACACTATTCTGACCTTTACTTGTGAAAAATTAAAGGTGCAATTTTTTTCACGAGATGCATATAGAAAAATCACTTTTCTTTCTGATGATACAGGAAGTAGACAGAATTCAAAGTATCTGGAATAGTTTTACTTTTTCCACAGGCACTATAGATAATTCACTCCTATCAGCTCAAAAATTTTTAAAAGATCAAAAACTACCTTCAGAATATGTATATAAGCTAAGCAATATACTAACCACTACTCAAATTTTATTTAACATTGGCCAAAATCTTAAAAATTAAGCATTTTTACTGCAGAAGAAACTAAGTTCTAGATACATGCTATAATTTTCCTAAGCTTGCATATTGGCAAGTGACAGAATTAAATTTGAAAACAGAATCAGTCTGAGCTATTAATAGTAATAAAAATTTACCTACTGTACTTGCTGATACATTTGTAAGATCTTTTCCTATAGAGAAGAGAGTCATGTTCTCCTGCAAATGTCTATAAAATTGTGGTACTTTTAGAAACATGGCTAGAAGACAGTTTGTTCAGAGTAGAACAAATTGTTCTAAGTTCTTTGTCTGAGAACCTTTTTAGAAAGGTTCTTGACAGTTTAGAAGCCAAGAATGCATTTCTCAAGGACCTGGGAGCCATCCTTTTGACATGTTATCATCAAGGAAGATAGTGCCTTTATCTCTGTTTTTGTGGGAGGGCAGAAGCTTAACTTTGGAAGATGCCTTGCTCCAGTTGTATAACTACCTCTTGTCATAAAGATATGAGAAAGCTTACTTCTTCTTTGGGCAAAGCCAAATATGAAACAAAGATGGCCTATTATCCCCCTACCTCAGGTCATAAGAACCTTCCAGTCCTTTGATTCAAAGCAATAACCTTGAATAAAGTTTTCTTGCCTATTTAAATTTGTCCAGTACGAGTTTTGATTGGATATTGTTTTTGTATTTTCACTTTACTTACACACACACATAGATAGATAGATAGATAGATAGATAGATAGATAGATAGATAGATAGATATCTTGCCTTGACTAAGAACATACCAGAAACAACATAAAACATTTTCATTTTTGGTAGTGCATGTATTCCTTCTTATGGCCTTTCATACTTGACTTGCATTCTAGTAAAATTATTTACACAGGACAGCACCTGAATTATAATTAATAATATCAATAGCCACAATTATAATAGTGTTTTAAGAACTGATTTTTAATCTATGAAATTAATTTTTATTTTCATTATGCTAGACTAGGAGTTAACAACCTAGGTTGTGTTTTAAGTTTGACAATATCTTTAAGCTTCCATACACTGCATTACCTCAGTAGATCTTGAAGATTTCAGGGGAGTTTTGCATTTATTTTAGACATAGACTCTATAAGTGATTTCCATTTATCATATATGTGTGATTATGAGACTAACAGACAAGAATAAGTGTAAGAAAGTACAGATAAGAAACAGTCTACTAAGATATAAAGATCCCAAATTTAATCATTTCTGTTATTCTTCAATTAGATCTCTCTCACTAGTAGAACAAATACTTCTTTCTGTGATCTCAGTATTGGTCTCATTGCACATGAAAGATCCTGAACATTTGAGACAAAGTTGTATGACATTCTGACTGCCTCATCGTATGCCTGAGTATAGATCCAGGGGCAGATAACTAGATGTAAAACACATTAACTGTGATTTGAGGAGGGCTAGTTGCCAGGAGAAAATTTAGGCATATTTACCCAGAACAAGTTGAATTCTCTTAATAATTACTTTAAAAAGAGCAGCTCATACATAGTATGCAAAGGCTAATAAATGAGTTAGATAATTAGTTAAGTGAAAAATAAGTTATAGAACAATATTTGCATTATAGAACCACACACACTTGAAAAATACATAGATGTAGGTGTGTGTATGTGTGCGTGTGTGTGTGTGCATACTGCAATGAGGATAGTGTTTATATCTATGAAGGTGGCATGAATTTTAGGTGATGGTCAATGTAGACATTAAGTTTCCTTTTATTTTAAGATTAGTTTATTGAAATTAATTTACTGTCTTAATGTATCCTATTACAATAGTAACTAAAATATAAATTTATTTTTTGAATGTACCAGAATACATACTAAGAAAGCAATGACATTTTTACCAGAATATATGAAAGAAGACATGGATCAATAAAATACAGGGAATATTTGTGTTCTGAATGAGTCAATATTGTAAAGTTGACAATTCTCTCTAAATTGGTTTATAAACCACATAACTTTCTGTTGAAATTCCAGTGTTTTTAAAATTATTTCTAAATTTTATCTTGAAGAAAACTCTTAGGAAACTCATTTTGGTAAGGGAAAAAGAGAGGGAGAGAGAAAGAGAAAGAATACTTGGGAATGATGTATGACTTACACATCTAGGTACCAAGATTTATTATGCTTAAAGTAATTAAAACTGTGCATAAATGGCATATCAATAAATGGATCAATGGAATAGCATCAAGAAGCAGAAACAGACACATCTATATATATGGGATTTTAGATTTGAAAAAAGAGAACTTTTAAATCTTTGGAAGTAGGATGGACAATTCCAACAAACATGTTAAAGGACTTGAAAGTCTATTAAAATAAACACATAACTCTAGAGCTCTTCTTAAACTGAACAACATATTCAAATAAAGATTAAAATATGCATATGAAAGGAATATTTGACATTTATTGGGTGATTACTACGAACAAGTCATTCTTCAAAGCTCCCTCTATATATTTACTGGTGTATTCTTCATAACCACTTGTGAAATTGTTATTACCTTCCTTTTAGAGATAAGAAAACTGAGGATTAGATAGGTTAAATAACTTGAATGAGACTACATGACCAATAAGTAGTGGAGCTGGTATTCAAACTCAGGAAATCTGACACCTCAGTGTCTGACCTCAGATTCTACATAAAACAATAATACTTGAAAATGTACAAAAATTGTTAAGTTTTATAAGCTGGGTGTGGGGAAATAGTTTCTATGGAATGAAATATTAATCCATAAGATAAGACTCTAAAATGTCTGAAGGCATTAAAAACGGTTTAAAAAATTGTATGGCAAAATAAATCCTGTAAAGAAAGTTATAAGATCATATTAGGAAGGAAGAAAGTATTTTCAATAAAGATGAGAGAAAATGGTTATATTCCACTATATTTTTTAAAAGTTCAAAAAAGAATAAAATACATATGAGAAAGTGAAACATTCCCCAAAAGAATTCCATACATTAGTATGAACTTATTTGTTCAAAAAATACCTTTAAGAGACTATTATGTGGATGCAATGATGGACAAGCAAATGCACAGGTTTTATCATTGGAAATATTACAGTCTACTGACCTGTTACAAAGAAGCACAGGAGTGAATAATTTTGGCTTATTTACAGGTGGGTAGCTCTTAGGGATTTATTCTTGTACATTCTCTAAGTGACTTCTTAAAAATGGTTTACACCATAAGGAGATATTTTAACAAGAATATAACATATAGGTTTGTTAAAACCAGAATTAAACTAAGTAAATTTTAAAGATCTTATTGGCTTTATTCAATGACTCATGAATCAGGCAGCATACAATCTAGCAGAGAGAAGGGAGCTCTGAGGAGCTGTACAAAATGAAAGACTTTTATAGCCAGAAGGCAACAGGAACAAGGAGGTTATACTAGGCTAAAAAGTGGTTCGGTTATTGCAAGGTTACTTTCCTTCAGGGAATGTCAGAAGTCTACCAGGCAGATTTTGTAATAGTGCTGATCAGGTAATTCTTGGCTGACTGGTTTAAGATTCCATTTCTGGGGGAGTTGAAACTGTAATTAAGTTTAGTCTTGGTTTGGTTACATGGGGTTTAGAATAAGTAACTCCATTTTGGACCTGTTTTTTTTTTTTTTTTTAACAGATTGCCTATTCAAAATTACTACAACATTTCTCATTTAATTCATTAGTTATCTATATTCAGAATCAGTATACTTGTTTATTGCTTCAGTAGAATCAAGAATAAGGATAGCATAGAAAATGTAATACGATATTTTCTTCCACCAGACTCTTCTCTCATACCTCATGTTATTGTGAGCAAAGACATTCTCCAAACTAAGAAGAATGAGGATGATTAGAAAATGAAAATAAAAGCTTTTGAAGAAAATCTAATACTCCCTACCAAGCTAAAGAATTGTTCAATTATCTTTAAATTTAATGGGGTACTGAATTGTAGTGGAAAGAAAATGGATCTCAGTGTTATTAGACATGCTTCAGAATGTTTGTCCTTGACATTATTACATAAAATAACAATGCAGAAATATAAAGTACATTTATTATCAGCAAATAAAAATTGTTGCCAGAGGTTGAAATGTCCTGAGGAGGACTGTCTGACCTTCTCTTATAACTGAGGCATATCAGTAAACAACAACAATATAGATAAACAGTATCGTGAATGAAAGTAAGGTACGTGAAGTTAAATGTACCTCTTTCCAATGGAGTTTGTGCAATTAAATATTAAGATATAGTACAATTAAATGCTATTTTTGCTAAGAAATAACCATTATTTCAGTAGGTTTTCAAATGTATCTGACCATTTATGTCTTAGTCACACAGTTTGGCAGCAGCTTTTATTTTATAATAACATGTCTCCTGGTCTTTTCCATTATTCCAACATAGATATCATGATCAGGATATTATGAGGAACATTATTTTCACATCTTTTGGAATCAGGATCATGTAATATTTGTAGTGATGGCAACTAAGCAATATTAAAAACGGACTCTAGGAAACTGAATCACTAAACATTTTGTTTTAACAATGCAGGCTTACCATTCATGCTATTTATTTTACTGATATGGACACATATCCAGGAATTAGAAGAATGTCCTTTATACCTACTCTAATTTGGCATAAAGTTAGTTAATATAATCAGATTATTACATTTTTATTTTTATAAAGTTTATGACATGCTAAGTCAGGTAGATAAAGGCCTAAGGGCAAAAAATTAATTGTGATAATACACAAAGATGTCACATATTAGTAATGATGTAGATAAGCCATCTGGCTGGAGTGGGGGTAATTGAATCATAGAGGAAAGCAAATGCAAGCATGTGGTAGACAAACGAACAGCCAGAAATTAAAAGTTTTATGGCTTATATGCTCATTATTTTACTATAGAAAAAATCTTCAGATAAAAGTAGAGAAATATTTTGCCCTGGTATTGTTGCATATTTTTTCTATCCCAAAAAAATATATATATATATATACATTTTACTTTTTCTCCTCTTTTCTTCTGTGACTTGAGCAGTAGTTTTAGGAACAACACGCTGAAAAAGAGCATTTAGCTTATAAGCTAGAGCTTCCTAAGGAGAAACAACATCCAGAATAAAGCGTAAAAGCAGAGAGTCAGGAAATACTGTAAAGCTACGATATTCTCTTGACCAGAAGGCAAAGAAATAGATGAAGGGTCTGGAAAGGAAGTTTCCTTATCCCTTTACTCAACGAATTTAGCAGTATATTTCAAAACATATATCAAATACCACTCTCGTAACAGCAGAGACTTAAACTCAACTCCTGTGGATGGCTTGATTTTCATTTATTTCACCATAAATGTCTAAGCTTTTTCTGTTTTGAAAGGCACAATAAAACCAAGGATATTGTGATACTTATTACAGAGTTAAGGGAGGAAGTAAGTTAGCCAGAGGAGGACATCCAAATTGGCTAATCAAATAAGAAATTAATAATACTACCTTATATTTACTGACTGTTTATTATAAACCAGTCATTGCCTTAGGACATTTGCTAGTACTATCAAAGTTACAATTACACCTACTATAATTAAATATATAGATATATTAGGTATACATATATAATGGTTAATATAATTTTTATCTTTCATTTATAGATAAGGCTACTGAGACATAGACACATTAAAAAAGTTACTGATATTTTGATTATGAAGTGATGTGATTAAGATTTCAACCCAGAAGACTTATATCAAGGTAAAAATTTCTAACTTACCACACATGAAAATAGATAATAAATGTGCCTAAAAAATTAAAGAGGCAACAGAAAAGAAAAGGAAAGAAAATGGGTACTCTGAGAAGACAACTGAGATGATAATTAATTCAATTTATCAACATTTAAATAAAAAAGAGATTGTGTAAATGGTATGACCTAAGAGGTACCCAACAGATAACTCATTATAAAGTAAGAGACAAATAAACACAAGTATTTTATCCATAATATGATCAATGCTTTCAGCCTGGAATGATTGATACAGTGTGTGGCCTCCCAATAAGAAACACCAGCCCAGCTTGTGATTTCATGTTATGACTTCAGAATCTAGGAATCACATGAAGAGCAAGTGATACCAAAAGGGTTGCTCTACTAAATCTCCATAGCTCACTGTGGGCATAATAAACACTTTATATATATATATATATATATATATATATATATATATCTTTATTGGAGTATAATTGCTTCACAATGTTGTGTTAGTTTCTGCTTACAACAAAATGAATCAGCTATATGTATACATATATCCCCATATCCCCTCCCTCTTGAGCCTCCTTCCCACCCTCTCTATCCCACCTCTCTAGGTTGTCACAAAGCATCGAGATGATCTCCCTGTGCTATACAGCTGCTTCCCACTAGCCATCCATTTTACATTTAGTCGTGTATATATGTCAATACGACTGTCTCACTTCGTCCCACCTTCCCCTTCCTCCCCTACCCCGTGTCCTCAAGTCCATTCTCTATGCCTGTGTCTTCATTCCTGCCCTGCCACTAGGTTCATCAGTACCATTTTTTTAGATTCCATATATGTACATTAGCATACGGTATTTGTTTTACTCTTTCTGACTTACTTCACTCTGTATGACAGACTCTAGGTCCATCCACCTCATTAAAAACAACACTTACTTTTAAACTATGTAGTAGAAGCAGGTAATGAAGAGAGGTATCTTCCTTTTATAAACTGCTCTGGGAGTAAGAACATTGAATTAGGAATATTACACATTTTATGAGCATAGAGTAAATCAGGCTATGAATGAAGCAGAGAAAAAAGTATTGAAAAGCATTATGCTTTGGTGGTTTTATGACAACATCCCAGCAGCTGATGGGTGACTTCAGCATATTTTGGCAAGATTGGATATTTCAGGACAGAATTGTTGGTTAAGATGAGTCATCTCAACAGATTACATCAGGAAAAGAATAAAATTAAGGATCTTTGAACTAACTAACTGAGAAGAAAAATTCATGAGTCCACAGGAACATATGGGACAAAAGTCACTTGGGACAATGCAAAAAAATGTCATTTTCATCCAAAAGCAGTAAAGAAGAGTCTAGTCATATTATCTTCCTCACTAATGAATTTCTGAGTTTGAAAAGACTTTTAATTTTTCTGGACAAATGTCAACTGAAAAAAAAGTACAACTTAAAAGATGAAAGTTATGTCTTATTCATTTGATTTTCTGAGGACTTCAAGCCCAGGAAACAGGACTCTCAGGTCACTCCAAGGGTCTGCTCCCAAGAGGTGAGGAAGGAGCCACCATATATAGGAGTTTTGTAACATAACCTAGGTAGTCAGAACATCAAAGAATTACTGTTAATTAAAGAAAACCAGACATTTCAAGTTAATTAATTTAGCACTTTTCTATGTATGGGAAGATGCAAAGGTCTGGGCTCATTGAAATCATTCCTTTGATAAATTCACCTCAGTTATCTAGGGCTAGTATCCTGTTGTTTTCCATCCTGAGTCTCCTCAGGTTGCACCCTGGGGGGTTGCTCTACTGTAGTGGCTGCTGGGTTGTTGGCTGCAACATCCTTTGTTTACAGATATGGCAGGTGGTATTCTTAGTCCACTTCTTATTAACTTATAGAAGTGAATGTATTGATATAGACACGGTCATTCTAAAATGTGTGGGCTCACTGATACTTAGGTATATTAGAATACAATTGGATCAGTCTGCTATTGAAGGATTTAAATTAACACCCTATTGAAATGTACTTAACCCATCCTCTTACAGAATTCCAATTTCTTTACTCTGGTGTTTACTTTCTAACAATACTACAATTTTATAAAGTTCATGTTTCATGTCAACTTTTAAATAAAACATAACCTACATATAGCAATATACACAAATCTTAAGTATACAGCTCGATTAATTTTCACAAAGTGATCAAATATGAGTAAATAGCATCCAGGCAAGAAACAAAAAGTACCAGAATCCTAAATGCACTCTAATACTCACAAGAGCAACCATTATTCTGACTTCTGATAGAATAGAAAAGTTTTGTATTGGTTTTGACCTTTATATTAAATAAAATAGTTTATATAAGTAGGATCATTCAGTATATACTCATTTATATCTAGTTCTTTTCACTGAATGTAATGCTTGAAAAATTCATTAAATCTGTTTGTTTGCTTATATTTTTAATTCTGCATCTAATTGTCATATGGTATGACACTGAATAACCATGCTATAGTTTGTTTATTCCCTGTAGTGATAATGAATTAAGGTTTTTGAAATAGGTAGAGTAATAAGATAAATAAGAATTATTTTTTATAGCATATAAGATGAGAATTTATAAAATGTACATTAATAGATTAAGATCTCATACATTTTAGGTGGAAAGAAAGACCAGTATAAAAACTTAGTATCTATTTACTGAGAATTTATATTTTGCCCCTAAGTGTCTTTATACATTATCTTTATAATTCAGTACTTGAGATAATGGAGAGAACAGATTTTATCGTAATATCCTATTTTTTAGGTGTTAAAACTATGCCTTGAGAATTTTAATAAATTTTCATTGAAAGTGCATGGTATAGATAGTATTCAAGCCAGATCCTTTATGGTACAGACAGTACTTTTAACAACTAAAGAATATTACTTGAATATACAGACACCACTTTCTTTTTTGCACGACTTTTGAATAACCTGTGATGTTCTTTATACAAGTCCAATTTCTTTATTAATTATTTCCTCACTAAAAATTAGACCCTGTGTTAGTCCCTAGGGTAATTATGATGCAAAAATCATAGTCTCTGAACTATAGAAGCTCCTAATAATTTGAAGAGAACAGACACTTTGACATCCATTTAATTGTATGCATATGGTATTTCAGCATAGGCACAATTACATCTAAATCAGTTTTTAGCCAACCCTATATGATGGACCGATTCTTTCCCAGTGACCCCCTTGGCATTCAGCATGATAACATCATCTTTGAGTCTTTCCTCTATCTTCCTCTATACCTTTTGAGAAACCTCTGCTAAATCTATATGTTAAGTGCCTTGTTTTTGCAAACTTAGGTAAACTACTCCACAACACTGCTGCTTTGGTAGCCAGGCATCCGTTTGTGTGGTTAAGCAGCCTGCAGGGGCCGTGGGCAGACACTACCCCTCCTGCCAACACATGGCCTAGAAAACACTCACAAGTAAATGTAAGCTCCTGATAGGACTCCCCCGCTGGCCCTTGGGATGAGTGCTTTCCCCTGCCTCCCAGGGTCTTCCTCTTGTGTGCCCCTTAGAAAAGACCCCTGTGGAACTTACCAAAATCCAACTCTTTTTGGTCTGAATTGACCAATATCGCCTTAACCAGGAGACCCAGAGCACTCCCCCCACCAACCCTAATAAAGGCATGTACCTGTGCCCTGCCATACTCTCTGCCTTCACCCTGCCTTGACTTCTCCATGTGGCTTCTCCAGGCTTGCCTTGCACCACCTCCAGGACCTGTGAATGATAAGCTTCTCTATTTCACTGTCCCTTGAAGTCTTTTGTTGAACAACAGCTCACCACTGGATATCCAGTGGTTCTACTTAACAAATGTTAATTTAACAAAGTCACAACACTTGTGAATTTTTTTTTTATTTTTCTATGTCCAGTTATACTGTTTTATTTTTCTATGTCCAGTTATATTTTCCATCTGATATTTTTACATTTTGATAGGTGATAGAAATCTCTGATAAAAACATAGAGTGTGCAAAGAATAAATAGATATTGTGCTAAACCACTAAGTTCAAAGATTGTATTTGTTATCTTATTTCAACTAATACGAGGTCTTATCTCTCTGCACCTTTCCTCTCCCTTCAGAACAAAGGACAAAACAAATTATGTGACATTGAACTCCTTGGTACTCCTTACACAGGTGTCACACTTTTATTCATAATCTTCCATTATTCCATAAAGGCAATGACTTCCTGAAAAAAAATAAAGACAAATCCATTTTAACAAAGATTATTATGTGAACCTTGAAAAATACAGGTCCTTTGTTCTTAACCTTTATTTTAAAGGGAACAGCAGATAAATATATCCTATTGCCTATGGGTTTTGTTTCTCTGGAGAACTTTGACGATACAATAGAACAATTACGAGTTTACAGGATTGTCCCCAAGAGTAGACCAGTAAAAAAATGAAGAAAAAAAAAAAAGGAGTATATGATATTCTTAATTTATAATATAGACTAGGAATGCATGGTAACTATGTTTCTAATAATATGATTATGTTATTAAGTTAAAAGACTTAGTTTTACAACTAAGTACAACATTTTCTGCATCTCTTGAATGTCAAAAAAAATGATGGTTTTAATCTGTTGTCATTAGTAGCATCAAAAATAAATTAAAATCTTTGGGAAATAAAATCATAGTTGATAATTTAATTATTTTTAAGTGCTGATATACATGTTGTTGTTTTTATTTATAATTTTAATAATATTAAATATCCTTTATATATTTGTGATTTTTTTAATAACACTGTAGGTTAAAATATTTGGAATTAATAAATTTGGGAATTGATTTCACGTTAATCTATCAATACTCATGTTAAACGTTTTACATATATTAAATAATTTACTGTTCACATCAACCTGTAAGATAGAGTCTATTATTTTCCCATTTTAAGATGGAAATATGTTGGCACAGAGTAGTTAAAACTTGGCCAAGCACTCTGAGCTTGCACATGATCAAGCCAGAATGTGAGCCAACCAAATATACATAAATAATGCTATCATAAATAGTGTTTTAATATATTTATGTTAGCAAAGAACTTTGCAAATTTCGATATATTTTGGAATGTGAATTAAAACATATTTGAGCTGTTTCCCTTCAGTAGATCCTATCCATGAGATCCTATTGTTTTAGGATTAGGACCACTAATCTTTTCACATTTAATTATTTTTTAAACCAATATTGTTTGCCATGTGATATTGGATAAAATCTTGTTTAAAATGATCCAAGAGGTGACTGATCAATTAAGATACTAAAAGACAAAATTACATTTGCCAAGAGGAGAAAGTTATTGTTGCACTTTTTCAGATATTTGTTTTGGATTGAAAAATCCTACAAATCCCACTCTTCTTCCTCTGTAAGAATTTTATATACAAGATATTAAATCTGTATGTTAAATAATATATATATCTTTTACTACTTTGTCATATACAAGTATGTAAAATATTTTGCCAATTTCTGCATGAGGATTAGTAAATTTCTAACTAATAAAAGGGACCATTCCTCCACAAATGGATCATAATTCACACCTAGCCATCTGGCTAAAGAAAGTAGACAGAGAAGCTGAAAGCAAATATAAAATGTTTAGTTTTTTCTTGTTACATTATACCAGTCAGCCTCTGCTAGTTATCTAGATTCTAATATATAAGTACCTAAAGCTCTTTTGGGGGATTCTCCATTCCAGGGGCTAATTGTGATTTTATGCTTATCATAATTGAGCTCCTGATGGGAGATCACCTTATGAAAGTTTATGTCACCAAGAAGTTTCTGTGCATTTGTGTTAATTTCCTAAGGCTTCTGCAAAAAGTACCACAGGCTGGATGGCTTAAAACAATAGAAATATATTGTCTCACAGTTCTGGAGTTCAGAAGTCTGAAATCAAGATGTTGGCATGATTTCCTAGGGACTCAGAGGAAGAATCTGTTTCCATACCTCTTCCTGAGCCTCTGGTAATATACAGCATATATGCCATATATAACCATATATGTGGTCATATAACTCCAATCCCTTCCTTTATTGTCATGTGACATTCTCCTTTATCTATGTCTTTTCTTCTGTTCTTATAAGGGTGCCAGTATGTTGGATTAGGGTTCACCCTATCCCAGAATGACCTAATATTAATATAATTACATCTACAAAAGACCTTATTTTCAAATAAGATCACATTCATGTGTACTAGAGTGTAGACTTCAACATATTTGAGGGGGACACAATTCAACCAATAATCATCTGCCCACTTGCTCTCCAAAAGCCATGCCTTTCCCAAGTACAAAATACATTCAACCCATCCCAGTATCCCCAAAAGTCTTAACCCACTACAGCATCAAACTACAAAATTTCCTATAAGCATAATCAACTCAAAAAGTCCTGAATCTCACCTTCAAAATCATCTAAATAAGGTATGGATGAGACCCAATATTTTCCAACCAGGGGCAAATCTCTCTCCATCTGTGGACTTGTGAAATTTAGAAAACAATTAATTTGTTTCTAAAATACAATGGTTGGGTAGGCATATATTAGGCATTCCATTCCAAAATGGAGAAATTCAAAGGAAAAAGGGGTTACGTGTCCAAAGCAAGTTGAAATCCAGCAGGGAAAATTCCATTAGATCTTAAGGACTGAGAAAAATCTAGGTGGCTCAATGTTCTGTGCTATGGGCAGATTGGGGAGAAGCCCCCACCTCCTCGGTCCTCAGTGGTGACCGTGTCTACTATGCCTGTGGTAGCAGTAGCAACACAGTTGGCCTCTGAACCACCCTAAAAGTCATCATTTCCTTTTCTTGAAGGATACCACATGTTCACAGCTGAGTACAGTCAGTTTTCCGTATCCACACGTCCTGCATTTGCAGATTCATCCACTTGTGGAACAAAAATATTTTTTGAAAATATTCCAGAAATTTCCAAAAGGCAAAACTTGAATTTGCTGCATACTGGCAACTATTTACATAACATTTAATAGTATTAGGTACTATAAGTAATCTATGGATGATATAAAGTACATAGGAAGATGTGCATAGGTTATGTACAAATACTACACCATTTTACATAAAAGGGTTGAGAATCCACAGATTTTGGTATCCAAGGGGTCCTTGAACCAAATATCCATTGATACAAAGGAACAACTGTAGCTCTACTGGATCATTTTGAACTTGTAAAATATCAGAAATCTGACAGTCTTCCTATCATTTTGTCATATTTCTGCCCCCATCTATCCAAGCTGTGTGTCAATTATATCTCAATAAAACTGGAGTAGAAAATGGCATCACTATTTTCTTTTTCTGAAATAAGAAGAGGGAAGGTTTACAATGCCCATCTGCCAGGTACTTTCCTTGTGTGTTTGTGCACGTGTGCATAATATGTGTGGTATTCAGGCATAAGCAGATTTTATAAGTGGCTGATTGGTCATTCTTTTCTTTTTTAATTTATTTATTTTTGGCTGTGTTGGGTCTTCGTTTCTGTGCAAGGGTTTTCTCTAGTTGTGGCAAGCGCGGACCACTCTTCATCGCGGTGCACAGGCTTCTCACTATCGTGGCCTCTCTTGTTGCTGAGCACAGGCTCCAGACGTGCAGGCTCAGTAGTTGTGGCTCACGGGCCTAGTTGCTCTGCGACATGTGGGATCCTCCCAGACCAGGGCTCAAACCCATGTTCCCTGCATTAGCAGGCAGATTCTCAACGACTGTGCCACCAGGGAAGTCCAGTCATTCTTTTTTAATTACAAACTAATTTTATAAATTTTAATCTAATTATAAATTCTGTGCAATATCCTTATATGAAAATATTTTACATATTTAATATATAATATAATTTGTGTTTCAATTTTGGTGAGAGTTAGTAAAAATGTCAAAGATCATTATGTACATAGATTTATTTCTTTTGTAATTTTAAAACTATAAATAAAGTAAATCTTGTGAATTATCTTCATGTCTGGTTCAAAATAAATGTAGCTATTTCTATTCTGACTTCAATAACAGTATTTTAAGCTATATTTATTAAAAAAATAAAGCTTAGTTTTAATTTACAGAATAAAATAATTTGTTAGTTTGTATATTCCGTTCTTGGAAAAAAATTAAAAGGTCATAAATTTTTAAGATCATCACAAACATGTTATTTAGTGCTTACTAAGTATCAGGAACTAGGTTAAATAATTTATATGCATTAATTTATTTAATCCATACAACAGTGCTGTAGGGTAGGTACTATTAATCTTCTGACCTTAGAAATAAAGAAATGGGAGTAAAAGACATTATGTAACTTAGCCAAGTTACAAGCTAATAAATGTCTGAATGACGATTTTAATGTAGGAAGTCAGTCTTCATAGTGCATATTTTTAAAACCAAGCTATAAGGCTTTCTGTTAAATTACAATTTAGTTAAATTTAGCATCTATTTTAAGTCTAACTTTCAACCCCTGTTCATTTTCCAACAAAACACCTTTGGAATGAACAAGCTAGAATGTATGCTACTAGATAACAGATTTTTTTTTATCACATTTTAACTGTTGAATCCTTAGTACTGAAAGCAAGGCCTAGTTCACAGATATTTATAGTTCCTTATAAATATCTGAAGAAATAAATGAATGAATGATTGAATGATTTGAATGAATGATTGAATGAATGAATGATTTTGGTTTTACTAGTATTCCTTTGCTAAACTCATGGAAACAACAACAAAAAAATGAAATGAAAAAAATCAGAATGTGTAGCAGGAATTTTGACCAATGATCTATTAAGTTGTGAATGGAAGTTTTAGCATGCAAAGCAGGGATTGACAAACTATGGCCCACTGATCAAATACAGCTTGCTTTCTATTTTTTTTTTTTAATTAAGTTTCACTGGAACATAACCACACCTGTAGTTTCATACATTATCTGTCGCTGTTTTTTGCTTCATGGCAGGTTGAGTAGTGATGACAGAAATGACATGGCCTGCAAAGCCCTAAATATTTACTATCTGGCCTCTTACAGAGGAAGTTTGCTGACACCAGATTTAAAACATAGATGAGGCACAATTTAAAACATTCTGAGGCACAATTTCAGAATGCAACTGACACATTTTTATTCCTTTCTTGGTAACCAAGATCTTGTCAAATAAATGGAGAAAAGTGACCCCTTTGATGCAGAAAAGCTGATATATCAGCTAGGGCCATATATCTTTGTATGCCCCTGATGTAACTTCCTTGACTGCTTCTAAGGAAAAAAAGAGAGTGAGTGAGAGAGAGAGAGAGAATTGAGAGAGAGAGGGAGAGAAAGCCTCAAAATGTAATATAATTGGGTATCAAAGTGGATTGAATTATAATGTCAGCAGTAAAATAGGGCTTAAAATGGGAAACAAACATAGAAATGCCCCACTGGCATTTTTACTTTACATAGTGAGGGATGTTAAATACAAAATACTTTCCATAATTAAAAGCTAACACTATGTACTATATGTTTAATGAGGTAGCAAAGTAAGAAGGCCTTCCTACAGCCAGGTAATTACACTGGAGAATACAGTACAAAATCATCATAAGAATTAAGATAAATGGCATAGCAATCATCAGGAAGGTAAAGAGAAATGGTGAGAATATACCCATCCTGATAAGACAACCATTGGCCTAGAAGGGTTTCTTTTAAGAAGAAGATGCTATAACCAGCATCCAAGATGTCTCACAATGAGCCCTGCTTCCTGATTGTCACACCTTCTTGTTGTCTCCCACATTGTACCAGAGTGTGCCTGAGTGTCACCAGTGGAAGTGATGGTATGTCACACATGAAGAAACAGGTATAGGTATAGGTTACCTATAGTCTATAAATTAAGTGGAGAATCAATATGAGAATCTTTCTTCAGAAACAGAGTTCTAAACCACTATGGTATCAACTGAAAACAAAACTGTTAATATTTTGTACAATGCTGAATATAATGGAAAGACTGACTTCAGTAATTTGTTGAATTGAAACTTAACATCACAATTGTTAAAAAGCATTTGCTTTGGTCATTGCAACCACACAGTTGTTTAATTTCACTGTACACATATCTGTGAAACTACAGAAAAATGAATTCTAGAAATGAATAGAACAATTTTCTTGTTGGTTTCTTTTAATATGGTCCATTAATTATAAATTGATAAATTAACTTTGTGATAAATTATAAAATTATAAAAATTAATGTTACTATGTATGTGTTTACAGACAATTCAGAATAAATATAGGGAAATGAAGTCCGAACAGATTGGTACTATTCAGAGACTAGTTCACACAGTTCACCATTTTGCTCATAATTATGTCAGCCATCATAATTGGGATTCAAGTTTGACTTGCTACAGTAATGGTAATATTAAAGATGTTGCCTTATTCCTCTGGAAAAGTAGAGACAAAATTTTTCACTGGAAAATGTCAACAACAAAACATGTTGGTATGAATATTGGGAGAAGAGGAATGTAAAAATCATTTTCAAGAAATCCCATCTAGGTAATGAAAGTCATAACACAAAGATGGAAACAGAGTGCCAATCTTCAGAAGACAATTTACATAAGCCCTAATAACACTTGTAAGTAGCTGAGGTATTTAAAGTTTGTAGTAAATCAGGTTTAAAAAATATGAATCAAATTTTATATGAAGCAGTATCACAGAATAAGTGAATGGAAATAGTTTGTCCTGATGGCTTCGGTTTATATGAATGCATGCAGTAAAGTACAATATTCATACAGATTTATTATGAAACAAATTACTGTTACTACAGAACTAAATCCAGCTTAGAATAAAGACATATCTTTATTACATTGTCATATTTTGGCCCAAAGGTTATGGCATAAATTAAAGCTGAAATTAGTATAGCAGGGTCTCATTATTTTTTCTCAGCATGAAACTTTAGTAATATGACATAGATTGACCTTATTTCACTATTGTTTCAAGATATCTTGTTAATATTCCTGTTCGGCATTCTCTCTTTCTCTTCAGCATATTTTTTTTCCTCTAAAAAGTATATTTTAGCTTCAGCTGCACCTTATTCAGCTTGCCATCTGTTGAACATTTGGATTTCAGCTGTAAATGCTGGCACAGTTATTCTGCAAGGAAATTTTGCCAAATGACATTCTTTCTCTAGTCATTCCTAAGACCATTGTCATGTGCAGGTGCTCTAATTTTGGAGAAAACAAATTTACTATATTCAGAAAATAATGATCTCAGTAAGCAAATAACTTGTTACAATTAAGAATATTTACTGAATATTTCCAAGTACAAACTATGTGTTGAAACTAATTGTGATTTTTCTTCTAACTGAAATCAGAAATAAAATATTCAGAAAAGCAATACTAATAAAATTCCCTAAAACATCAGTTGTGGCAAGACAGCTAATAATTTCCATGAATAAAATATTCGTCTTCATTTTCTGCTATCAAAAGAAACTTACATAAGGATTTTCTTCTCTCTCCCAATTGTACCTGCATATATTTTAGTGGAGGTGAAAAAATGTACTTTCTTTTTTTTTTAACTTCTTTATTGGAGTACAATTGCTTTACAATGGTGTATTAGTTCCTGCTTTATAACAAAGTGAATCAGCTATACAAGTACATATATCCCCATATCTCTTCCCTCTTGCATCTCCCTCCCTCCTACACTCCCTATCCCACCCCTCTAGGTGGTCACAGCACCAAGCTGATTTCTCTGTGCTCTGCGCCTGCTTCCCACTAGCTATCTATTTTACATTTGGTAGTGTATATATGTCCATGCCACTCTCTCACTTTGTCTCAGCTTACCCTTACCACTTCCCGTGTCCTCAAGTCCATTCTCTAGTAGGTCTGCATCTTTATTCCCGTCCTGCCCCTAGGTTCTTCATAACCATTTTTTTTTTTTAGATTCCATATGTATGTGTTAGCATATGGTATTTGTTTTTCTCTTTCTGACTTACTTCACTCTGTATGACAGACTCTAGGTCCAACCACTTCACTACAAATAACTCCGTTTCGTTTCTTTATGGCTGAGTAATATTCCATTGTATATATGTGCCATATCTTCTTTAGCCATTCGTCTGCTGATGGACCCTTAGGTTGCTTCCATGTCCTGGCTATTGTAAATAGAGCTGCAATGAACATTGTGGTACATGACTCTTTTCGAATTATGGTTTTCTCAGGGTATATGCCCAGTAGTGGGATTGCTGTGTTGTATGGTAGTTCTATTTTTAGTTTTTTAAGGAACCCCCATACTGTTCTCCGTAGTGGCTAAAAATGTACATTCTAACAAGTATTTGAAAAAATACCTACTGTTTATGATTAGTTGCTTAATATAAAGGTCCTTTCTTTAAAATACAATTATGTAGTTTTATTTATTTCAGAAAATAATCTGGAGCTGTATTTACTGCTACAAAAGTGAAATTTGTAAGTAAATAGACGTCAGTCACTACTTATCCACACAAAAACTCTCCTGAGTCATTCACAATAATTTTTATTCACATTTGATAAAAGTTTAAATAATTTAACCAGTGCAGTTTTATTATATGTTTATTCTATATTCATTTGATATTATTATTTAATAATCCAAATCTAAGATTTGTGTAATAAAAGTTTTGTTGTGAAATGTAAAGTTTTCAATTTATATTCCACGACTTCCTAAACATGTAAGTCTGCATATAATCAGTTTACTAAATTTTATTTAATAAATCCTAATTGTGCAGTAGAATATATGGACCTAATTTTTTTTAGATTTTAGTAGCCCCAAATACAGCAGCTACTTCTGATTTTTTTCCTTGTCTGTCCTGTGTTATGCTATTAACCATCACTACGGTCTTCACGGAGGAAAAGAACTAGGTCACAGGTGAATTCTATCAACTTGGGAAGCCAAAAAAGTTTTTATGAAAAACGTTTTTTACATAAAATTTGAAATAATAGATTATTTTATTTTTAAATGGAAACAGATCCCTTATAGGCAAGAGCTTATTGTCACATAGAGATGATAAATAATTGAGAACTTGTTTTATCATTGTCCTAAGTACGTTCCATCTACTAAGATAAAATTTGATTACAGCACAGTTAGTACTGAGGCATTCTGAGTGGAAAATATACTCTGTTAAAAACCTTTTTTCCAGAAAAATAAAATTTCTCATGACACTTGTGAATAACAGCTATTGCTCTTTTGAAATCCAGTGGAAATTAATAGTTGTGCTAAACAGGAAATCAGCTGAGTAAAATGAGTCCTTAGCTGCTAAAAACATCAATTAAAAAGTCAGGGAAGTGATGGACTTAGCTATTAAATGCTGACAAGCACATCGTTTAAAAGTTGGAAGTTAAAAGTGTATTTCGAAATCTATGAAAGCAAGAACATTAGGGCCAATAAAAATTGGAATGAATTACAAGGGAGAAACATTTAAAGATGAAACTGAGTACCTGTGAATTTGGGACTATTTGGTAAACATATTAGACAATATTGAACTCATATCCATAAAATTGATAAGACTTTGAAAAATAAAATGTGCTTTCCCCAGGATCAGAAACTCTGCTGACTACATGGTTTCATGTATGTTTATATATCAAAGATTAAGTTATGGGTTATGGATAAGAGAATAGACACATTACTCTTCTTTATGTGTAAAATTAAAATACAAATACATACACAGAAGTAAAAATTATGAGCAAATGTCTGTAAGGCAGGATATTTTTCCTTCTTTCATCATACTGTATGCATATATTTACATGGAATTTTATTTAAACACTGAAAACTGTATAAACATCTTATTTTCTAACTAAAAGAATTTATCAGTGAAAAACACAAAATTAAAAAAATACATAAGGTATATTAATTTTTGGTTTAAGTACAATAGATCAATAATAGAGTAATCAAAATATCTGTGTTTATCTTTATTTACAACACCTACAATGAATATTGTAAATTAGAAGAGCTAAATGGTACGAATGAAAATGGAACACATATTTTCTGAGGAACAACAAAAAAAAAGAAAAGTTTCACTTACAAGGATTTAAATATCAGAAAAATAAGCATTCATTTTTGACAAATTTGTCTCTGATTGCCTATAAAGATATTGTAGAGTTATGATGCTTTTAAATATTAACCACAGGATTAGTTTTGATGGAAACCTTTATATATTCAAATACTTGGTCTTGGAAGATCAAACTATTTTATTTATACACTTTCCAAAAATACATATATAGTTCTAGCTATTATTTCTAAGAAACTAAGAACATCAAATATGTTAACTGCTTTAGAAGAATATTAAAGTATTATTTCTATAAATAAGACAGATATTACATAAGTAATTGGGAGTTTACTCTTTTACAGGACTTTATCTTTGCATTAACTCTCAGTGATTATTTCTACAAAGGTAACAAAGAGTGAAACTGCTCATCATTTACATGAGAAAAAATGAAAAATGTATGCTTATAACACTTAAAATAGGAATATAAAAAAAGAATACCTTTAGCAAAAAGCAATTCATGAATTTTTATACATACATGCATTTTATCGAGAAAAATTTGTATGTGAAGGTGAAAGCATATAATTGTGCAGTATATTAGAAACTGATCCATAGCTGAGCATATATTTCAACTTATTTGTATATATATGTCCATATATATGTTGTGTGGCCATATATATATAAGAAAACAAATATTAACACTCCTCTATACATGTAAATATGCTTTGAATAATTTATATATATGTATGTAGGCATATATGTAGATATGTGTATATATGATATGTATGTATATATGTTCACACATATCTACATATATGTATGCATGTGTAGATTGTGCGTACGTATGTGTGTGCATATATAAGTATATAAGGAAAATTATTTTAAATTACATATGATCACAAACTAGTGGTTACCCATGGGAAGAAGGAAGGGGGAGGGGCAAGATAGGCATGGGGATTAAGAATTACAAAATACTATGTATAAATAAGGTACAAATATATATAGTACAATGCAGGGAATATAGCCAACATTTTATAATAACTATAAATGGAATATAACCTTTAAAATTTATGAATCACTGTGTTGTATACTTGAAAATTACATAGCAATTTACATCAACCATACCTCAATTAAAAAAATAAAATAAATTACATATAATCAGTAGGGATCTTATAAATAATAGTAAATAACAAATAGCTTTTGGAAAGGGAATCAAAACAATTTGTCTCATTTGCCAGTTTCTAAACCAATCATCATGGCTGATGTCAAGCTAACAACATGATTTCAACTGACCTACCTGATTTGTGAGCTTTCAAACAATCAGTTTTTGCAGGGCAGTAAGTTCTTGTTCCAGTACATCACACTATGTAGTGTAGAATAAGAGTGAATAGAGGAATTTAGCTATTGCTTTTTCACTTTGTTTAAAATATTTATTATTATTAATATTAGCACATAAAAATAATATTACCAAGTAAAACACAATTTTAGTCAGCATACTGCTTAAAACAACATAGAGAGCTTGTAATAAGTTTTGACTCTATGTTGCTTTGTTACTTGTTATCCATGTGTTTTTATTCTAAAATTGTAATTTTCCATATTTCAGTTTTTCATGTATTTTGTTTTCATTTCCATTTTCTCTTATATTACATTAATTTTTCCCCCCAGTTTAAAAATAAAACAAATTTGAAAAAGAGCAATCTGGCTACTCAATTCTGGTGAAATACAAAACAAATAAGCAAAAAAACAAAAAACAAAAAAACCTTAATCTTAGCAGTGTTTCTTTTGGTTGCCTCATTAAAACACATTTCTCAAAAGATAGAAATTATTTTACATGATATGATTAACAGTATTTTCCTATTTTTCAAAAATACCATATTAATTTTTAGAACTTTAATCAAATTCAGGTTTTTTTCACATAATTTTTTCTTATACCTATCCTGTCCTACAGTTTATCCATCATACAATTTAGCATAAATATCTTAAATCCTTTACTATGAAATTTCTGCTTAATATGTCCAATAATGAACATGATTTATGAGTCTAATGTTAGTAAAGAAGAATAAAAATTATTCTTTAAATAATCATACAATATCTCAGACTTCCCTGGTGGTGCAGTGGTTAAGAATCCACCTGCCAATGCAGGGACATGGGTTTGAACCCTGGTCCTGGAAGATCCCACATGCCACAGAGAAACTAAACCTGTGTGCCACAACTACTGAGCCTGTGCTCTAGGGCCTGTGAGCCACAACTACTGAGACTGCATGCCACAGCTACTGAAGCCCAACTTCCTAGAGCCCATCCTCTGCAACAAGAGAAGTCACCACAATGAGAAGCCCATGCACCGCAACAAAGAGTAGCCCCTGCTCTCCACAACTAGAGAAAGCCTGCACACAGCAATGAAGATCCAACACAGCCAAAAATTAAATAAATAAATAAATAAATAAATAAATAAATAAATAAATAAAATCATTATAAATAATCATACAATATCTCATGTTCACTAATATTCACCACCTTACATATGATAGCAAAAGACAGAAGATAAATAAAATGTCAATTAAGTCATTCATTGCATTTTTAACTTCCTGCAATGAAGTAAATTTCTTTCTTCCATATCTTAATGGGAAAGATTATAACTCTTGATTATTCAGAAAATATTTTGTCAACAATTTCTACCTATATATGTTAATAGAAATGACCCCAAAATAGCAACACATATCATAACACAATGCAGCATGTACAAAAATGTGTTCACATGGTGTCAAGATTTATACATAAACTATTCTCAGATAAATTTATTAAAGAATCTGTGTCATTTTGCTCTTCATGATATGACCATGTTTCTTACATTAACTTGGCAAAGGTAGAGCATTCAGAAGTTAAAAAGAATGTTTAAAATATTTCAAATTTTAGTGCAATTAATATATAAATAAGGAAACAATTCAGACAGATTAAGTAACTTTTCCAAAGTCATAGAGACAGAAGTTACTCATAGTCTATATTCCTGGTTGAGTTCCCTTATCAATATCTTACCATACAAGAGAAATTTTGTATAGTTATGGTAGTACAAAGATTAAGGGCATGCTCCCTGCTTTCTGGATCTAAGTTTCAGGTAAAAGAGACATGTAATTTTCATACATTTAAATTGGATAAGTAATGTAATTGAGAGTTGTACAAGATATTTTTTGAACACATGAGAAGGGGAAATTAAATCTTCATGAAAGTAAGATTTAAAATGAAAAAAGGCTTAATAGAGGATGTACTATTTTATCTAAGTATTTCATATTTGAAAAAGTTCTACAAAAGTAATGTTTTATATGCAAAGGAGAAAAGTCTAAAAACCAAAAACAGGCAAGATGTAGTTGCCACACTTGTCTCAATCTTCCCAACTTAGTACATCTAAAAACTCAGGAAAATCATAAAAGGCTCAGAATGACAGGTGGAAGAAGGCAGTTCAGCCCAAGATCTTGGAACCCAAGGAAAAACAAGTCATTAAGTTCCATGTTTTGTTGTTGTTGCTCTTGTTCATATATTCCAGTCTGGGTGAAAGAGGAGTTGGAAGCCTGGAAACTCCAGCTGATGCAGAAAATAAAGCCCCAAGAAAAGCCTGTTTACTTTAGCAAAAGGACAAATAAAGGGACAGTCTACCAAACAGAATTTTTTAGACAATAACTTTCTAATGCTAGGCAAAGCCAAATTTCTCTCTCTCATCATAAGGGAATTCAACCAGGTTTATAGAATATGAATAACTTCTGTGTGCATGACTTTGGAAAAATCCCTTAGTCTGTCTAAATTGAGTTTCCTTATTTATATATTACCAATGAAGTTCTAAATAAAATATGGGCCAAAGAGGAAATCTTAAGAGAAATAAATATATTGAATCAGATGAAATTAAAATATAACATATCAAAATTTGTAGGTCACAACAACGCAGTGCAGAGATGAAAATGTATGCCACACACTGTTTACCATAGCTTAGAAAAGAGGAAAATTCTCAAATCAGTAATTTAAGCTCTCATCTCAAGAAACTAGAAAAAACAAGAGCAAAATGAACCCCAAGAAAGAAGTAAAAAAGCACAATATGGATAAGAGAAAAAAAAAAACATATTTAAGAAAAGACAAAAATCAATGGGAAAAATATCTTGTTCCTCAAAAATAAAATCAACAAAAATTGAAAAATACCTAGTGAAACTGACAATAACTAACTAACTAAATAAATAACACAATTCATCAATATTAGGGATGAAAGAAGGAATATCACTTTCCATCACCATTAAAAGAGAATATTACAAAAAATTTACAAGCATACTTTTAAGATACTGTGGATTCAGTTCCAGGCCATTTCATACATCACAATAAAGGAAGTCATAATTTTTTTGGTTTAGCAGTACATATAAAAGTTATGTTTACACTATACTGTAGTCTACCAAGTGTGCAGAAGCATAATGTCTAAAAAACAAATGTATGTATCTTAAGTTAAAAAATACCTTATTGCTAAACAATACTAACCATCATCTGTGCCTTCATTGAGTCACTACACTTCGGCTGGTGGAGGGTCTTGCCTTGATGTTGGTGGCTGCTGACTCATCAGAGTGGTGGTTGCTGAAACCTGGGGTGGCCATGGAAATTTCTTTAAATAAGACAGCAAGGAAGTTTGCCACATCAGTTGACTCTTCCTTTCACAAACGATTTCTCTGTAGCATGCAATGCAGTTTGACAGCATTTTACCCACAGTAGAACTTCTCTCAAAATTGGAGTCAGTGTCTGAAATGCTGCTGTTGCTTTATCAACTGCATTTAAGTAATATTCTAAATTTTTGTTGTCATTTCAACAGTCTTCACAACGTCTTCACCAGGAATAGATTCCACCTCAAACACTCACTTTCTTTGCTCATCCAAATGAAGCAACTTCTCATCTGTGAAAATTTTAATACGAGATTGCAGCAATTCAGTCACATCTTCAGGCTCCACTTCTAATTTTAGTTCTCTTGCTATTTCCACCACATCTGCAGTTACTCCCTCTATTGGAGTCTTGAACACTTCGAAGTCATATGTAAAGGTTGGAATCAGCTTCTTCCAAACTCCTGTTAATGCTCATATTTTGACTTCTTTCTATGAACCTTAAATGTTCTTATTGGCATCTAGAATGGTGATTCTCTTCCAGAAGTTTTTAAATTTACTCTGCTCAGATCCATCAGAGGAATCACTATCCATGGCATCTAAAATATATAAGAGTTGAAAGTCAAGATTACTTCTCTATCCATGGACTGCAAAATAGATGTCATGTTAGCAGGCATGAAAGCAACATGAATTTTATAGTACATCTTCATCAGAGCTCTTGGCTGACCAATTGCATTGTCAATAAACAGTAATACCTTGAAAGGAGTCTTTTTTTTCTGAGCAGTACCTCTCAAGAGTGACTTAAAATATTCAGTACACAATGTGGTAAACAGACTTCTGTCATTCAAGCTTTGTTGTTGCATTTATAGAGCACAAGTAGAGTACATTTAGCATATTTCTCAAGGACACTGGGATTACTGAGATGGTAAATAGACATTGGCTTTAACTACGAGTCATCAGCTGCACTGGTATCTAACAAGAGGGTCAACCTATCCTTTGAAGAGTGAAGCCAGGCACTGACTTCTCCTCTCTAGCTAAGAAAGTCCTAGATGTCATCTTCTTCCAATATAAGACTGTTTCTTCTACATCGTAAATCTGTATTTTAGTGTAGCCACCTTTATTATTATCTTAGCTAAATCATTTAGATAACTTGCTGCAGCTTCTACAGCAGCACTTGCTACTTTCCCTTGCACTTTTATGTTATAGAGAGGGTTTCTTTCCTTCAACCTCATGAACTAACCTCTGTTAACTTCAAACTTTTCTCCTGTAACTTCCTCACCTCTCTCACCTTCATAGAATTGAAGAGAGTTAGCACCTTACTCTGGATCAGGATTTGGCTTAAGGGAATATTGTGGCTGGTTTGACCCAGACCACTAAAACTTTTCCATATAGGACTTTTCTTTTGCATTTACAACTTGGCTAAGTTGTATTTGTCATGAGGCCTAATTTTCAGCCTATCATAGCTTTGAGCATGCTTCCTCGCTAAGCTTAATCATTTCTAGTTTTTAATTTAAAGTGAGAAATATATAATTCTTTCTCTCGCGTGAACCCTTAGAGAACATTGTATGATTATTAATTGGCCTAATTTCAATATTGTTGTGTCTTAGGGAATGGGGGTGGGCAGAGGCCAGCGAGAGAGATGAAAGAATGGATAGTAGAGAAGCAGTAAGAACACACTTGACATTTATTGATTAAGTTTTCTGTCTTACATAAGCCTGGTCCCTGGGCCCCCCAGACAATTACAATAGTAACATCAAAGATCATTAATCATAGATCACCACAACAAGCATAATAATAATAATAAACTTGAAATATTGTAAGAATTACCAAAATGTTACACAAAGACACAAAGTGAGCAAAGCTTTTGGAAAAATGGATTTGAGAGACTTGCTCCATGCAGAATTGCCACAACCTTCAATTTGTAAAAAAATGTAATATCTGTGAAGCACAAAAAAAGGAGGTATGCCTGTAATACATTTAACAATTTAAAATAAATGGAACAATTCATTGAAAACTGAAATCTCTCAAAAAATAAGCCAAACTTATAGTGCTATAGCCACTAAAGTAATATAATTTTTAAGTGAAATTCTTTCAAAAATGAAACCTTCAGTACAAGATAGCTTCACTGGAGAATTCTACCAAATATATAATGACGAATAAGCATCAATTATACACAGTCTCTTTCAGAAAATAAAATAGGATAAAACTCTTTCCAACTCACTTAGTGAATGCTAATATCAGACAGATACTAACTCAGTCAAAGCCAGTACAAAACAAAACTATAAATTTATATATTTAATGAAGTTAGACTCAACAATCCTCAACAAAATATTAACAAACTTAATCTAGCAATGTATAAAGAGAATTACACACCACAGAAAAGTGGGATCTATCCAAGAAGTGCATGCCTACATTCATGTACATTCAAAAATCGAAGTAATCCATCATTCAAATGAATAAAGAAAAAGAAAATCATGAGAACCTCTTATTTGACACAAAATATTTGACCAAATCCAACATCCATTCATGATAAAAACTGTAAGCAAACTAGAAGCATAGCTAACTTTTTAAATTTGATAATGAACATCTACAAAAACCTACAGCTAATATACTTAGCACTGAAAACTAAATGCTTTCCCTTTAACATAAGAAATAAGTTAAGGATGACAGGTTTTCTTAAGGATGACTGCTTTTCTTAAAATAGTACTAGAAATCTAGCCAGTGTAAAAGGTGAGAAAAGGAAATAAAAGGCATTACAATGACAAAGGAAGAAATTAAATTTTGCCTATTTGCAGATGAAATAATAATCTGTGTAATAATTCACAGGGAATCTAACGAAAAAGTTGTTAACTTATGATTTCAGCAAGATCACAGATACAAGATGAACATTAAAAAAAAATAGCATTTGTACATACTATCAATGAAAAATTAGAAACCAAAATAAAACTATACCATTTTTAATAGTTAAATATGAAATAATTATCTATATGTAACAAAATATGGCCAGTACTTGTATGCTGAAACCTACAAAACACTGATGAGATAAATCAATGAACTTTTAAATAAATGGAGAGACATACTGTATTCAGAGATTGTATTAGCTGTTTCCCTCTCAGAAAATTGCCCATTCTTAGAGGAAGATTTCTTGTCCAATGTTGGGTCTCCTCCTTTAGGACAGCAAAGAGGAGGCAATTCAGGGGCACAAAGAGACCCCTCCCCCTTCCCTCAGGTTAATTGCCTTCAGGACAATTCAGAAAAGCCATCCATTATACAGGTTTCCCTCTTGCCATACCATCCTCTTCCAAATCATGCTTTCCTTGTTCCTCAAAGGTGTTCCTAAGAATACCCTTCAATAAACTACTGCAAGCAGGCCTCAGAGTCTCAGAATGTGTTTATCAGGGACCCAGACTGTGACCACAGTTCAATCATTCAGCATATGAAGGTCTGTCTCTGTTTTTGCCTCTGTCTCTCTCTGTATGTATATGTGTATATTAGGCAGAGATATTAGGAAACATTTTGCAGAGACATTTCACAATGAACACACAATCATTAATGTTTCTCCAAACTTTCTTTGAACTCCTTAAGAAATCCAATATTCCATGATTCTAATATCAAATCAAGAATAAAGAACTCATATAATACCATTGTGTGATATACATTTACTGGTACTGATTCTAAGCTATGCTATCTAATTAATTAAAGTTGTTTTAAAACATATTTTATGATAAGTTTATTTAAAACATTTCCAAAATGCAATACTCCAAACATTGCCCTAATATGAAATTACAACAAAAAATATATCATTTTTCTCTGATAATATTGTATTATCAGAGAATATTCTCTGATAATATTCTCTGATAATATTGTAAATATATCAGATAATAATTGGATTTATTATTTTAGTACAGTGTTCACTTTAGTGCTCCATAAATGTGAACAATATGAAATTCCCATAAACCCTAATGGATCTAGAATATACTCTGATAGTTTGTGTTGTTTATGTTGTTTTAAGTTGTAATTGAGAATTTAATTTTATACCGGTGTCTCATAAAATATTGAAAGCAAAAAAAAAAAATAATAATTGTCAGTGTAGGAAAACTAAAAAGTAATTTAATTGGTACTTGCTGACAAAATTATACATCTGTAGGAAAGTGGTCAACAGTAAAATACCTTCAATATTTAATTCTGGTGAGAACTAAATATAATTCTCTATCAATATTCAAAATATCCAGTTTAAAATAAAATGAGGTAATGTGTCTTTGGGCTGATTATTGTTTATCAGGAAGATTCCACCAACTTGTGGGGCTTTTTTGATGCATTAGTCGTCATCGCTTTCTGGAAAGCTTAATCCCTGAGATGTAAATTTTAGTAAAACTATGTTTTCAAAGTTACTGTGTTTTAATTCTGTAATATACAATCTGCAATTAATTTCATACAGTGTATTTTCCTCTCTGATCTTGTACTTTGCTTTTATAGAACACATATTCACATGTTCTTTATTTTTTTCATGACTTTGCTTAACCTGTTCGAGTTTTACTCAAGCTCCTTGCCTATAAAGAATGTAGTTATAATAACTCTTTTAACACCCCCCCCTTTTTGTTTTCACGTATTCTATCATCTGTTTCATTTCTGGTTCAGTCTTCATCCATTGACTTTTTTCCTGCTTCATTTCTTTTCATTTTTTTCTGCTTCATTGCAAGCCTGGTAATTTGGGGTAGTATGCCATACACTGTCAATTTTACCTAGTCTGGTACTGGACATTTTAATTTTCCTGTAGATATGCATGTGCGTTTTTCTGAGATTCAGTTAAGTAACTTGGAAACACTTTAATCCTTTTCAGTCTGTCAGTTAAGATTTTTTTTAGGCAAAATCATAGAAGCATTTACTCTAGGACAAACATCTCACCCTTACTAGCAAAACCCTTCTGACTGCTATACCTGAAAATTATGAGATTTTCCACTCTGGCTGATGAAAATACTAAATATTTCTACCCTTGTGTGGGATATGAGGAGTGTTTCCTCTAGTTCTTTCAGATTGTTCTTTCCCTGACTTTGGATAGATTTCCCACATGAATACACTGATAATCAATTTAAGGGTCCAGAGACCATCTATAGAGATGTAGAGGTTTTAGTCTGCAGAGCGCTTTCCTTTCTGGAAATCTATCCTGTGAACTCTAGCTGCCCTTGCTCTCCCCAGATGCCTAACTCCATCTCCTCAACTCATGGGGGACTGGCAGGCTTTGCTTGTCTTTCCCTAATTTATGGCACAACCTATAAACTCACCAGGCAGTAAAGTAAGATAAATTTAGTGTAATGCTTTGTGGTTTCCTATTTGTAAGGAATTACTTTATTTCTTAATGTCCAATGTCTTGAACTACTATCATGTATTTTGTCTGTTCCATTTTTTCTTTCAAGTGTGTATGCGTGTCGGGGGTGGGGGGTAACTTAGTTTTTGTTCTTCCATCTTTGCCGGAAACAGAAAACCACCCTTAGATTGTTGATGCTGTATTTCCATGTTTCCTATTATTTTTAAGAATTTTGAAATTTTAAATGTAACTCCTTCATAGTGTTTTCTCCACAGTATTTAAAAACTACTAATTTGATGCTACCTATAGTAATATCAATATATTTGTCTACTATTTCTTTAGTACTATCTTTCATATGTACTAAATGTTGTATCTACAACAGCATTTTCCTGAAAATATAGTCTTTGCTAGTTCTCTCTAATTAAAACATGTTATAGTTAATGGAATTTTTCTGCAGGAATAAGTAAAGGAAAATAAAATTATATACATTTTTGTTTTGAAAAATAAAATAATTGATGGTTTATAGATGATCTTAGCTCTTGCCATAATATAACTGTGAAAAAAAAGGCAAAATATAAAATGATAAAAATGAGAAGCC
>NW_020838020.1:1743482-1768251 GCF_003676395.1 Aethalodelphis obliquidens | reverse complement strand
ATATTTTATATATATATATATATATATATATATATATATATATATATATATATATATAGAGAGAGAGAGAGAGAGAGAGAGAGAGAGAGAGAGAGAGAGAGAGAAAGAGTAAGAGAGAGAGAGAGCATCCGGGTAAAATGCAAGGATAACATACCTTAAGAGTAAGCTCTGGACTGAAGGTTTTGCTGAAGGACAAAGGACATATCTCAACAAGTTTAGTTCACAAGACTAAAAGCCAGGCCTCCAGAAGATCAAGATAGTACTCTGGTAATTTACCTGCCAGAAAAAATTCAACATTCTTTAATAAGAAGAAACAAAACTGAAATATAGTGATGAAAGTAAGAATAGTCATTGCCTTTGGTTGAAAAAGAATCATGTTTGGATAAAAGGAAGAAGAAACCTTTCAATGGTAATGAAACTTTCTACATTTGCCCAACATTTGTACACATTTGTCAAAGTTCATCAAACTGTGAATTTAAAAATCTCATCATTTGACATATTTAAATCATACTTCAATCAAAATTTTTTTGTTAAATATAAAACAAACTCAAAAGCAAATTTACAATGGATATGAGATTGACAAATTTACACGTGTGTTTGTTTGTGTGTGTGTGTTGAGCTAAAAGAATAGTTTGCTAAATCAAAGACACATGAATCCACAGTCTTAGCCAAGTTAAATTTTACTAATAATTTCAAAGTTTCAAACAATAAGTAGACATAGGCAAAGCAGAGAGGTTTGGTACATCTCAGATGGCCCTTCCTTTTTTACACTGGACTCATGTTCTCTGGTAAAAAATAGTAATGAAGTTTTTTTAATGAGGTCCTAAATCACCACACACTGCAGAGAACATTATGAAACATCTTCATTATTTTTTTAACCACAGAAAGTTGATTACATCCACAACGTTCACTGTAGAGTGAGGCATCATAAATCCATAGATTGCAGTTGTGTTTACAAGAAACAATCATAAGCTAGCAACATACTTTTAATAGCATTTTATAGATAAATACTATATCCTAGCAAACAACATTTACCTTGAGCTCCAATCATCATGCTTATGATTATATTATTTGTATTTCATATTTTCTTTTCCCTAGGAGTGCCTCTCCACATGACTGCAAAGAAATGGATCACAGGGCAGCTAGTTTACCCCCTTCCTTCTAAGTTTTCATACTAAAATAAACTGTTTAATAACGCACTCCTCATTATATTGCATTTTTAATTTAGCTTGAAATCAACTTGCAAACCAAAGTTTGTTTATCTTTATCCAGTTTTAGTGACAGAGGAAACCTCCACAACAGCTAGAAAGAGATTTCCTGAATAAATGCTGATAAGCAGCATACAGAGTCCTCAAAACAGGTTTGCAACAAAGTCTTTAAGTTGTTGAGATGGCACATGTACTATTTTCTTAAGCCTCAAAATGATGCTTAACAAAATCTACTCTTATCTGTAAACAGGTGTCATAGAGATATAGTGTAATATTACACATTTTAGTGTACTGAGAAATTAGAAAATATGTATATATGATTCCATAAGAATCATCTGAAAACATGACTGAATGTAATTACATGTGTTTTCTTGATATGCTCAATTTAAATGCTAACTCCAAAGTTGTATTGTTCTTTTTTTTTTTTTTTAACATCTTTATTGGAGTATAATTGCTTTACAATGGTATGTTAGTTTCAGCTTCACAACAAAATGAATCAGTTATATATATACATATATTCCCATATCTCTTCCCGCTTGCGTCTCCCTCCCTCCCACCCTCCCTATCCCACCCCTCCAGGCGGTCACAAAGCACCGAGCTGATCTCCCTGTGCTATGCGGCTGCTTCCCACTAGCTATCTACCTTACGTTTGGTAGTGTATATATGTCCATGCCTCTTTATCGCTTTGTCACCGTTTACACTTCCCCCTCCCCATAGCCTCAAGTCCATTCTCTAGTAAGTCTGTGTCTTTATTCCTGTTTCACCCCTAGGTTTTTCATGACATTTTTTTTTAAATTCCATATATATGTGTTAGCATACGGTATTTGTCTCTCTCTTTCTGACTTACTTCACTCTGTATGACAGACTCTAGGTCTATCCACCTCATTACAAATAGCTCAATTTCGTCTCTTTTTATGGCTGAGTAATATTCCATTGTATATATGTGCCACATCTTCTTTATCCATTCATCCGATGATGGACACTTAGGTTGTTTCCATCTCTGGGCTATTGTAAATAGAGCTGCAATGAACATTTTGGTACGTGACTCTTTTTGAATTATGGTTTTCTCAGGGTATATGCCCAGTAGTGGGATTGCTGGGTCATATGGCAGTTCTATTTGTAGCTTTTTAAGGAACCTCCATACTGTTCTCCACAGTGGCTGTATCAATTTACATTCCCACCAACAGTGTAAGAGGGTTCCCTTTTCTCCACACCCTCTCCAGCATTTATTGTTTCTAGATTTTTTGATGATAGCCATTCTGACTGGTGTGAGATGATATCTCATTGTAGTTTTGATTTGCATTTCTCTCATGATTAGTGATGTTGAGCATTCTCTCATGTGTTTGTTGGCACTCTGTATATCTTCTTTGGAGAAATGTCTATTTAGGTCTTCTTCCCATTTTTGGATTGGGTTGTTTGTTTTTTTGTTATTAAGCTGCATGAGCTGCTTATAAATTTTGGAGATCAATCCTTTGTCAGTTGCTTCATTTGCAAATATTTTCTCCCATTCTGAGGGTTGTCTTTTGGTCTTCTTTATGGTTTCCTTTGCTGCGCAAAAGCTTTTAAGTTTCATTAGGTCCCATTTGTTTACTCTTGTTTTTATTTCCATTACTCTAGGAGGTGGGTCAGAAAGAATCTTGCTGTGATTTATGTCATAGAGTGTTCTGCCTATGTTTTCCTCTAAGAGTTTGATAGTTTCTGGCCTTACATTTAGGTCTTTAATCCATTTTGAGCTTATTTTTGTGTATGGTGTTAGGGAGTGATCTAACTTCATACTTTTACATGTAGCTGTCCAGTTTTCCCAGCACCACTTATTGAATAGGCTGTCCTTTCTCCACGGTACATTTCTGCCTCCTTTGTCAAAGATAAGGTGACCATATGTGCGTGGGTTTATCTCTGGGCTTTCTATCCTGTTCCATTGATCTATCTTTCTGTTTTTGTGCCAGTACCATACCGTTTTGATAACTGTAGCTTTGTAGTATAGTCTGAAGTCTGGGAGCCTGATTCCTCCAGTTCCTTCTTTCGTTCTCAAGATTGCTTTGGCTATTCGGGGTCTTTTGTGTTTCCATACAAATTGCAAAATTTTTTGTTCTAGTTCTGTGAAAAATGCCAGTGGTAGTTTGATAGGGATTGCATTGAATCTATAGATTGCTTTCGGTAGTAGAGTCATTTTCACAATGTTGATTCTTCCAATCCAAGAACATGGTATATCTCTCCATCTATTTGTATCATCTTTAATTTCTTTCATCAGTGTCTTATAATTTTCTGCATACAGATCTTTTGTCTCCTTAGGTAGGTTTATTCCTAGATATTTTATTCTTTTTGTTGCAATGGTAAATGGGAGTGTTTTCTTGATTTCACTTTCAGATTTTTCATCATTAGTATATAGGAATGCCAGAGATTTCTGTGCATTAATTTTGTATCCTGCCACTTTACCAAATTCATTGATTAGCTCTAGTAGTTTTCTGGTAGCATCTTTAGGGTTCTCTATGTATAGGATCATGTCATCTGCAATGTTCAGAATCTTTTTCCTTCAATTATTCTGATAAAGCTTTCAACTGGATATCTCGTTAAAATCATAGACAGGGACATATAAACTATAAAATTTTTTTGACTGCAGCAATGATACTGAGAAAATATCTTATTCCACAAAGTGGAGAATGCTGGAAGGTGTGCTTCTTAATCAGGTTTCAGATTATTTATTCAACCACAGATTTATTGACCCATATTCTACCACTCTTTTAACTCCAACTGTTCTTTATTCAATTCTGCAACCATTCTATTTCAGAGGCTTTGGAAATGGCATTTCTTCATATTTATCCTTCAGATCACAATTTTAATGTCACTTCTCCAAGACTGATTGTCCTAGGACCTAGACTAGGTCAAAACTTCCATTTATGTACTTTACTAGAACCCTGCACTTTTTCTTATTAGCATTTGCCACTCTTCTAGGTCTTTTATTTGTGTAATCACACAAACATATCACAGCTGTTAGATTGTAAGCTCCATGAAGTCTTGAATGTATTTAAGTGGCTCACATTTTTATTCCTATCATTTAACAGTGACCTGGTTTACTGAACTTGTTCAAGAAGCCCTCACTTACAGAGAAAGAAAAAAAAAATAGAAAGAAAGAAGGAAAGAAAGAAAGGAAGAAATGAAAGAAGGAAGACGGAAGGAAGGAAGGAAGGGAGGAAGGAAGGGAAATGTGTCCATGTTATTAGTGCCAAAGGATGACGACATAGTTGTCCTCTGTAAGCCACGGCATTCACTAAAACTAAACTCCTAAATGGGAGGAGAAAAAAATTAATTTCTCCAACACTCTTCATTTTACAAATTCTTATATAGAATTAATTCAGGAGTATCCACACTTACCGTTATGGGTCAAATTGTGTGCCTCAAAATTCACATGGTGAAGCCTTAAGCCCCAGCACCTCAAAATGTAAGCATACTTGGGGATAGGACCTTTAAAGAGGTGATTAATTTAAAATGAGGTCTTTAGGGTAGCCTCTAATCCAATATGACTGGTGTCCTTATAAGAAAAGGAAATTTGGACACATGGAGAGATTCCAGGAATGTGTGTACTCAGAGGAAAGACCATGTGAGGACACAGTGAGAAGGTTGTAGGATCCAAGGCAGAGAGGCCTCAGAAAAAAACTAAACCAGATAAACAAAACTAAACCTTGACCTTTGACTTGCAGCCTCCAGAACTGTGAGAAATAAATTTCTGTTGTTTAAGCCACCCAATCCATGTACTTTGTTCTGGCAGCCCTAGAAAACTAGTATACTCATCCAATCTACTTTAGTCCTCAACATAATCGATGTTCTAATTGTAATTTATATATGGGCCATAGAAAGAAACAAAGAAAAATGATTGAATTCATATTTAAATGGGATTTCAGAGAAAAGTTATTGATAAAAATCTATTTATTTTTTGTTCATGAAATATTTTGTTTTTCCCCCCATCTTCTTTTGTGTTTTAGAGTGAGTGTGTTTGTGTATGTTTGTGTATTAAAGGAGAAAAATGGCTTTGGGAAAGGAGTATTTTAATGTCAAATAAAATAAATTATAAGTGTGTGTTTGCACCTAAAATATTATATCTTAAATATTAATAAATCCTACCATTATCAGTGGGAATCATTGGATAAATGTCAAAATCAATCTTCTAATATGCATAAAAAAGAAAAAAAATGAAATAAATAAGTTCGTATATCTTTCACCTCTAATTCAAAACTTGGTCAGACAGTTTATTATTTTATCAAATTTTCACTTTAGCAAGGCATAAAACCCTTATACACTGTACCTTTTGAAGTATGCATGTGATTACAACTAAAAATGAGAAAACAATATTGACATCTCAGAATTTCTTGTAATATGAATAAACATAGGGTCATACCACTAGTATGATCCTAACTAATGGCCTAAAATAATGTAGGAATCTCACGATTTTAGATAACAGTTCATTTATAAATATCTTTTTTCACAAGATTAATTTTAAAATAACAATATCAATTCTTTAATTTTGATTTGTAAGGGGTTGTGATAACTTTTAAGATAACATTATGTAGCTCTATCAAGCAAAGTTGTCAGAGGAATACAGCAAAGAAAACAAAATAGTGATTCCGAGAACTTCTTAGAATTTTCTGGGACATAGAAATGTTAAAGAAATCAGATATGCCAGAGGGACACATCACATTTTAAAATAAATTCTATTTAAGGAAACCAACATATATAGCAGTTTTCATTTTCTTTATTAATTTCTCACAAAAACCTAGCATCTCAATGTACTTTCAGACGAGATTTATTAGCACAGGATTTTAGTTAGCTGTCTAAACTTCAAAATTCTATTTCATAGGATACTAGAGGCTATTCATTAGCATACTGTGAAACATGTCATAAGTAATTTAAACTATAGTTGTCAAAATAAATGAAAAAAATCAATTTATGCTGCACTGCCTTTAATTTTTTATTATGCATGTATTTGCTTGCTTAATAATCTACAAAATCCAGTAAATCACAGTTCCTGTCATTTTAGTGAATTAATCTGCATCATTTCAACTTGACTGACTATGTTGAGAGAAAATCATCAAGAATCTTAGACTGTCATTTAGATAGTGTTTTTAAAATGCATGTAAATACCTAAAAAAATGATGTTTTAAAAGCTCCAAGAAGCACTGAAGAAAAAAATATTCAACAGATGAGTAAGTTTAGTGATTTCTTATCACTCAGGAGATTCTAGAACAACAAACTCAGGACAAGAAATGGAAAAGAGAACATCAAATTAATTCAAAATATATTAACAGGAAAAAATGTAAAGCCATCTATTTTCACTGTTGAAGATTAGCAAGTAGAAAAGAAAATCTGTACTCCAAAATTACAAATTAGATAATTAAAAAAAAAGATTTTAGCTTAGTGTTTAAAGTTGAGAGCCAATAAGAAGGTTTGAAATTCATTTTTAGTTCCGTAACTTACTCAACATGTGGCCTTGAGTTAATTAACTTGTCCTTTAAAGAAAAGTTATTCCTATCTTTTATTTCTTGACATAATCTTTTTCCACGTTGGATTCTTTGGTGCTAAATTTGGGCTTGACATTCATTTTAAGCTTAATCTCAGGTACTTTCAGTCAATTTGAAACTTATCAGTATATCACTTACTGACTGAGGGACTTTGGGTCTTTAGGTTCCTCTGCTATGGAATTTGTCACCAGAAGTGGTAAATGGGAAACTGCAATGAGTGCCTTTGGGCAAGAACCCATTGATTGAACACATTTTGGTCTATTTTATTCTACATGAAACATATCTCTCATGACTAAGACATTGTTTGGCCTCTATAGCTCTCAGTGAATTTAGCATTCCTATTCAGCCATATAGTACTCCATTTTCTTTATTTTAGTTTGTACAGATTTATAACATAGAATTTTTAGGCTCTGACAATTATCTCAGAGATTGATATAATGTGAACCACTGCCAAAAGGCAATTTTCTACTTTGTAAATATCCTACAGAATCATAACCTCAAATTTCACAGAAAGCCAATAGACTGGCTAAAGATGCATTTTAGTGAATAAAGATAACATAACAAATATAATAATATGTAAAGTTCAATATAATTTAAGGCAAGATTAGTTGAATGTAGTCACTTAAACTGCTAATTAATTGTACTGAAGAAATAAGTATAACAAACAAACATATAAAAATCTTTGAAAAGTTAACAGGACAATTTTCTGGTTCTGCATGTAAGGAGCTTAGATATTGCTACTCCATCCTAACAAAAAGTAAAGATCCAAACAGATTGAAAAGATTAATTATTTGATCCATAAGAGAGGTGAACACACAGGGCAGGGCAAACCATTCCTCCCAAGATTAGAAAGAGAGACAGACAAATACAGGGAGTCACTCTTTACCTCACAGAGGGGAGAGGAACCATCTTTAAATATGCCAGAGCCTCTGTTCTTCTTAACAAGGCCTGCCCTCAGTATGCACTAGTTAACAAGACCCTAACATGCTGTGATGATATCAAAGTCTAACTGACCTGAGGAAGGGAAATACCCAACTCCAGACCACTCTAGCCATTCTGTCTCCCTATGAGGGGAGAAAAACATTGAGAAACACTTGTGAAGTTTACAGAGGCTCAGTAAAAACTAAGACCTAATCATAAGACTATAGAGTAATTTCCCCCCACACTTCACCACCACATTACTAAAGTCCTCCTTACAGCAGTTTCTTATACCCAGTACATCATATCCACCATCAAGCAAAAATCACAATGCATACCAAAAGGCAAAAAACACAATATGAAGAGATAGAGCAAGCATCAGAATCAGACATGACAGGGATGTTTGAAATTATCAGACCAGAAATTTAAAACAACAATGATTAATATGCTAAATACTCTAAATGGAAAAAGCAGATAGCAAGAAACAACAGATGGGCAATATAAACAGAGATGGAAATCCTAAATAACCAAAAAGAAATGCTAGAGATAAAAATCATCATGACAAAAATGAATAATGTCTTTGATGAGCCTATTAGTAGACTGGTCACAGGTAAGGAAGAAATTTCTGAATCTAAGGATATATCAACAGAAACCTCCAAAACTGAAAATCAAAGAGAATAAAGACTAATAAAACCCAAATAGAATATCCAGGGACAACAATGAAAGGCAAAAGATACTTGTAATGGGAATATCAGAAAGAGAAGAAACAAACAAACAAACAAATATTTGAAACAATAATAACTGAGAATTTCCCCAAATTAATGTCAGACACCAAACCACAGATCCAGGAAACTCAAGGTCACCAAGCAGGATAAAAGCAGGAAAAAAAAAAAAAAAAGGAACAAACAGAACTTCAACTAGGTATATGATTTTCAAACTACAGGAAATCAAAAATAAAGAAAAAATTCTGGAAGAAGCAGGGAGGGAAAAAAGCACTTTACCTATAGAGAAAGAAAGACAAGAATTAAATCCAATCTCTTCTCAGAAACCATGCAAGAAGAGAGTGGAGCAGGAATTTAAAGTGTTGATAGAAAAAATCAAAAACAAAACACTGAACTAGAATTCTATATCATGAGAAATTATCCTTCAAAAGTGAAAAAGTGAAGAGAAATAAGACTTTCTCAAACAAACAAAAATTGAGGGAATTTGTTACCAGTAGACCTGCCTTTCAAGAACTATTAAAAGAAGTTATTTAGGCAGAAGGAAAATACTATGCAAGAAGCTCAGATTTACATAAAGAAAGGTAGAGCATCACAGAAGAATAAGTGAAGGTAAAATCAAAAACTAGTTGAAAAATACTACCAAATAATAGTAGTAGTTATGGATGTATGGTATTTGTGTCATTTTCTGATTTTTAGACCATGCACATGCATTATTTATTATCAAAGAAAAGGTAACTGTTTTAAAAATGATACATTAGTCAGGTAGAATTATCACATATATTATATATTAACTACAGTCAGGTAGAATTATCACATATATTATATATTAACTACAGTTAATATATAAGTAATTAGAAACTCTAGCCTAGAAATAGGAAGTGAAATATTGTATTACATATATATCAAGGTATTATTTCTCTAGAATGCTTTATTTCCTGTGTATTTTTGCACTAGGCATATAATTAGGAGAAAATCTTAGTGACCGAATTATTGGATCTATAATTCCATATTAATTCATAGATATTTATTAACCATAATAATTAGAAAACGTCTCATGAATTAGGCCCAGGAAACAATAATATATATCACTCACTTTATTTAATACTAAGAAAGTCATCTCACAGATGCATGTGGAAAACATGCAGATTTTATCAAAATATCTACAATGTATTTTATTTCATCAGCTCTTGTTATATGTTATACACCTACCTAGTCATTGGGTGTACAGTGGTGGAAAGGAGATCTGGAGTCCCTGCTTTCAAGAAGTTGAATGTGTAGAGGAAGATTCAGACACTAAACCAATAAATATACTTAATATATCCTACATTGTAAAATGTGTCATAAAATAATAAATCTGTGTTAGGAAATAAAAATGATATACACAGGTGGGGTACATAAATACATGGGGTGAAGGGCATGATGTTAGATAGGGTATTAAGGATGGCTCCTTTAAGGATTTGATAATAGTTGAAAATAAGATGGAATACTTGTCTTATTTTTCAATAACCAGTAAAACCATGGTGAGTTTGACTAATGAAAGACAAAATAACCACAGTGAACACTCTTATATTAGGAAAATATAATTGTTAAAGTTGGTGAAAGTTTCTTCAATGTTGTCTCTGAGAAGAATCTTCCTGTACCATTTTTTGGTCTTCCTTGGCTTCACACTCAAAGTTGTTCTTCACTCTATGTTTTTCTCCATGGCTTCACTTGAAATGAACGTTGGGGAGTATGTTTTCCCTTAAAGACTGTTTACGGGTGTTCAGGTTTTATTAATTCACTACTTTTGGGACAGAGGGATGAGATTTTGCTTTCTTTGGCTATATAATTGCTTCAAAAATGTGGTAGGCTTCTAATATTCTTGTTTATTGTCAATTTTACTCACCAAGTAACCACACACACACAAAGGTTTTATCTGAGCATAGGGGTTAGGCCTTCTGTACTCCTACTTCTCCTTCATCCCATTTTCATCAATTTAATGGTCTTTTTGAAGCCATCTGGAAGGCCATATCCTTAATCTGAAGTTTGACAGAAGATTGCTTTACTTTATCCAACTAAGATATTTTACAGAGTTTTTGTTTCCCCAGGCTTTTTTAAACTAATATTGCTGCTGTGACAGTTATTATTATGATTTCCACTTTGAGGTCTAGAACGGTCATATTTTTCAAGCTGAAATGCCTTTGACCTTTAAACTTTCTCTATTCCTTCTCTGCACTTAAAAAACATGATTTCTCTCTTGAGTTGACTATCATAATATGTTGCTTAAAGTATCCAATAATAACGAACACATTTGAGCACACTATTACTTACAACCATTTCTCCTAGAGATACAGCCTCAGTAAATATCAATACATCATTTATCTTGAAAAGCATCACAAGAGACAATGGTTGCTAAAGCATAAGAAGCATTTCCACCCTTCCATCCAGAAATATCTATTTCTTTGTCCTTTCCCTCCTGAATTCTAACCCAATGGCACAAATCTGACAAGAAGCCACCTCAATGTTAGGATCAGTTTCTATACTAATAGGGTTACACAAGTTCTTTCATATGAATATTTCATGATATAAGTGGCTTAACTCCTCAAAAGTTATGAATGAGATTGGTGCCATTATCAGAATCTAGAGAGAGCTTGCTCCCTTTCTCTGCTCTTGGCCATGTGAGAATACAACAAGAAGTCTGCAGTCTGCAACCTGGAAGAGGATTCTTATCAGAACTCAATCATTTTGGCACTCTGGTCTCAGATTTCCAGTCTCTAGAACCATGAGAAATATTTTTTCTATTGCTTATAAACCACCCAGTCTATGGCATTCTGTTATAGCAGCCTAAACGAAGACAGCAAGCCAGACATTGATTTGAAAGGGCATTAAAACATCACTGGAAATGATGAACTAGAAGTAGAAAGTTGTTTACAAGAATATTTATTGGAATTTGTTGAGCAATTTTTTAATATGGATATGTGAAAAAAATTAGTATCTCCAAGGGTTCCACGATGGCATGTGAAAATGATAAATTTTGCTTAACTCAACAGCCTTTCTTTTTCTGAATGAGGTAGGCTAAATTACTTGCCCCCATTTGCTAACACCTTTCCCACACAGAATTCAGTCTATTTATCCAAAAATAAATGTTTGCAAGTGTTTCTTAAAAATATGACTTCAGACTTTGCCTAGGGTGTATAAATCTGGAAAGAGCATGAATCCCATTCTAACAATAAGAAAAAGCTTGATCAATAACAAAATCATAACTTTTCTTGAATCCATCAGATAATTGATGTCACTGCACAAATGTTTGATATATAAGAAAATACAGATTTATTTCAAAGAGAAATGGGATGTAGCACTGACCTACAGTGGCAGAGAAGAGGAGCAAGGGATGTGGATTCCATGCAGATAGGTAATAAGTTGTAAGAATTCATCTAAATTTTATAACAAATGGCTAAAAGCTGAGTGTATGCTAGATGAATGTATAGAAATCCTGAGAGCTGCAGGAACAAGTGAAGTTTGAACTCATTCTCAGGTGCTTCTCCATAGATATCCACTATTTATTCACTGGAATGTTTGGAGTTGGGGAGCTAGCTGAGAAATATCTATCTTCTTTGGTGACTTGAACTGCAGTGAAAAATACAGAGAGCCCTGATTGAGTCCTCACTTTCTATGAAATAATAACTTCAAGTTGATGGAGAAAAGAGAGCAAACCTGTCCACCCATGATCAAAATCTACTGTGTCTGGGGAAAATAATAAGGTTTTTACTCTATAGGAAGGGTAGGACAAAGTTCTGGGCCCAATAATCTATTTTACTCTCATAAGAGATCTTCTACCACCAGGTGAAGAGAAGAAAACTCTATCTCCAAAAAAACTCAACAGAGATGTTGTTTGTTTATTTGTTTTGTTTTGTTTTTTTGCAAGTGCGACGACAGGAAGGATCACTGAAAAAGAGACACTTTTGAGAACCCTAAAGCTGGAAAACACAAAACTATCTTTATCCCCCAAAACTTTGTAGCTAACATTGAGTAAATACAGTAACAACTGAACGCTACAGATGGGCATGAGGATGGAGAAGAAACACCTTTGTGGCAGGTCACAAAGTTCAAAATCAGAGAATGGATCAAAAACATTGAGAAAAATTCTCTGGTGCCCTTTCCCCTACCTGAATCACAAGGTAATACACAAGAATCTGAAACCTGTTGTGCACTGAGGATAATAAAGACAACAAGAATACCCAAACCCAGCTCAACAACGGCTGAGGAAGAATCAAACTCCCACACTAACAGTAAACAGAAGAATAGGCAGGCACACTTCAAGGGGTAAATATAACTTACCTCAGTCTCTGCAATGTCAGCATTCTAGCATTCAGTCAAACTGATATCAAACATTCAACCAAAAGTACAACACAAATTTTAAAAACCAAGAAAGAAGAATCCACTATCAAGAGTAAACTGAGTTGATAGAACCACACTGGATTCACCAATGATCCAGATGTTGGAATAGTCAGGCAAAATTCAAAGTAACTGCACATAAATTATGATTTCTGTAACAAGATGAACAACATGCATGAACAGATGTGGAATTTTAGGAGAGAAAATATGCTGAACTTGAATTTTGGTCAATAAAAATTACTAATTTTTAATTTATTTCTTCTATTTTTAGGCCTAAATTCCCTTATTTTTTTAGTTTCCTAAGTCTGAAACTTAGGTTATTGAATTTAGATCATTATTTTCTAATATTAGAATTTACTGTGATAAATTTCCCTCTGAGCACTTATTCCACTGCATCTCATACTTTTTGATGTTATATTTTCATTTCATTTTATTTAAAATATTTTTATTTTTCCTTTATACTTCTCTCCAATGTGTTATTCAGAAGTGTGCAGTTTAATTTCCAAATATTTGGGGACAATCCTAATATATTTATGGGTTTGGTTTCTAAGTTAATTATATTGTGGTATGAGAAGACACTTTATATGATTTATACTCTTTTGGATTTCTTAAGATATGTTTCATGGCTCCAAATGTATTTTATCTTGATGAATTGTCCATGTGAGTTTGAGAATAATGTGTATTTGGCTGTTGTTAGATGGATTTTGCAAGAAATGTCAATAAGACCAATTACATTGAGGGTGGTATTCAGGTCAACTTTAGTTTTTTGACAGTTCTATTGGCCTATTTTCTCTCTTGATTTTTTTCCCCACCATTTAGTCTTTTATCCTACAATACCTGTTGTTTCGATTAACTGAATGTTGATATTGTGTGTTAAACATTTTTGAGGCTCCAGGTGATGTTAAATTCTCTAGACATGGTTTAATTTCCTTTTCACAAACAGTTAGATAAGAAAATTATATCACAGGTCCAAACAAGGATTGAGAAAAATTTGAAACACATTTCAAATGTTTTAGGGATGATTTCACTTCCTCTCTGTTCTTGTCTTGTATGTAGACTTTAGAAATCTCAAAGGAAAGAAGCTCAGGTGATTTCTGGTTTTGTTTTGTAATCAAGCCCCTTCTTCTTGGTGGAACTTCAACTGCAATTTGTGTTGTTTCCTTAGCTCCATGAGATTGATAAACTAGGTTCTTGGTGGCCTGTTAGTAGCTGCTTTCCTCTTGCTTTTTTTTTTTTTTTTTTCTCAGACTCCTGAATAGCTTATAAATTGTAGAAACCTCAGAGCGAAAATCTGATGTTCCCTTTTCTTTGTTTCCCATTTTTCCAGGATTTTGTCATCTTAAGTTCTGTCTGATCTGCTAAAGTTCACTTTTTGGGCTTTCACACACTGCCAGACTGCTGAATGCTCTAGGCCTCTGACTTCTTCTTGACCTTTATACCATGAGACATATTGCAGCAAATAGTGGTAAATAAAAAAAGTGGAAGATAATGTCTATTACATTCCAAAATCACCCTTTTGGGAGGCTTGGTCCTTCATGCCTCCAAATAGATATTTTTAAACATAGTTTTTCATTGTTGTTTGATTTCGTTGTGGCAAAATATTCATAATATAATATTTATTATTTTAACCATTCATAAATGTGCAATATAGTGGTATTAAATACATTCAAAATGTTGTATAACCATCACTACTAGTTATACATAAAACCTTTCATCATCCCTAGCAAAAACTCTATACTCATTAAATAATACTCCAACTTGCCCATCTCCTCAGCCACTGGCAACCTATATTCTATTTTTTGTCTCTAGGAATTTGCATATCCTGGGTACATCATTTGAGTGGAATTATGCAGTATTTGTCTGTTTATGTCTGGTTTATTTTACTCAGAATAATGTTTTCAAGGTCTATCCATATTGTCACATATATCAAAATTTTATTACTTTTTATGGACAAATAACTTTTCATTGTGTGTATTGTCAAAGATAAACACAGCTGGACACTATTTAAAGCAATAAAAACATATTTAATTCAGTAACTATTGACAATAGTCTGGGAAAGAGCTGAGTTACATTATGATTTGCATAGAGGTGATTGGGTGTGCAAAGGTAGAATGAGGAAGAGGAGAGATAAGGGACTCACAAGAGTCAGAGAAGTGACAAGGTACAAAGGATTGCTCAGTGTAAATGCAATTAGGTCATCTATGTTTGTGAGCTGACAGTTATTGAAGTTGGGATTCTAGCCTCCCAAAGAGACTAGAAGATAGAGGCCCTTCTTGGTGATTAGATTTCCAAGAAATGACTCTCAGGCTCTTGAAACAGACACTTTTGAATTGTAAAATTAACATATTCACAATTGTAAGCCCTTTAAAACAAATGCTTAAAAAGGCGAGGTCAAGGGACTATTATCCGGTGTTGACTAGAAAAAGTGGTAAATTTTCCTGGCAGCATTGAGCTTCCTCACAGAGTCATTTAGGTGGCAGGCTAGGATCAGTGAGGGCCTTGCGTCATCCTAAGGATATGTCCTTCTGCTGCTAGAAGCCATGCTAAAGTTTGGTGAAGTTTCTTAATGCAGGGTTTAAGATGGAGTAGTTACATGCTGAGAGTTCATAATTCTCAGTGCAGTTCTCAAAATATGTTTTGTTTATCCATTCATCTGTTGATGGACAATTGAATTATTTTCACCTTTGGGTGATTGTGAGTAATAATCCTATGAACACTGGTGTTCAAATATCTAAGTTCTCCTGGATATATATTTAGGAGTGGAATTACCATGTCGTATGGTAGTTCTGTGTTTAACCTTTTGAGAAACCACCAAACTGGTTTCCAAAGTGTCTGCATCACTTAACATTCCATAAGCAATGCATAAGGAATTCCAATTTCTCCATTGCCTTGGCAATACTTATTATTTTATGTTTTGTTTCTTTTTAATTATAGCCATCGTAGTAGGTATAATGTGTTATCTCCTGGTTGTGATTTGCATTTCCCTAGTGACTAATGTTGTTGAATATCTTTTCATGTGTTTATTGGCCATCTGCATGTCTTCTTTAGAGAAATGTCTATTCAAGTCCTTTGACTCTTTTTGAAACTAAATTCTTCACTCTCATTAACCAAGGAGTAAGAATTGCCTGAGACATTTTTATCTCCTCTTTCTTTCTCTTTTTCTTTCTAAATTTTCCTTTCTTTACAATGCAGTTTGTCTCTATGTTATCTCATTTTTTATTTACATGTTTAACAGTGAGCTCTCTGAAAGAAAAATATGTGTGTGTGCATACATAAGTGTTTTATAAATTTTACTGTTATAAATGAAGTGTAGTGAACATATACATATATCAGTAAACTATACAATTCTCTTCATTCTAAAACCCTTAGAGCCAATCAGTTATCAAGAGGGCTTTTACAGTGTTTTGTCAAACCTTTGTATCCATGGACACAACTGACTGATGAGAGTAGTTCTGACATGAAATTTGATTGATATTTTTGTTTAAATTAATGATTAAGGCAAAGCAATGATGACTTATATTAGAAATTCTAAAGTTTGTCAATGATGTGTGACTTATTTGCTGAAAAAGTTGATAGCTTTCCAATACAGGAAGAACATGATTTTAAATGCTTGTTCTAATCATAATGTAATATCTACAGACATGGCATACACAACACTTTCAATCACTTTCTTACGTCTAGAAAACAAAACAATAAATTGAATGTTGATTTGTAGCTCTTGTCAATTTTCATGGTGTAAATACTCTCACGTAAGACTTTTGGAGCTACCAATTTAATATCACTTGGGTTTAAGAAAATGTGAATAGTAGCAGATACTTAGTGTTTTCACTACACAGTTAAAATAGACAAGGGACAATAGAAGAATTCATTAGAAGGATTAGAAAGTCATTAGTTTCAAATACTAATTATCTTTGTTTCTAACATAATTTAATCTGTAAAAAATATATTTGTTCATGGTTGTGGTTAACAAATGGATCTAGTCAGCTGGTGTGATCTGTCTTCTTCACAGCATTATTTGTATACTAATACCTAATATTACAGCCTGATCTTTATTACAATACATGTGATTATGTGGCAGAGATACATCTGGTTTCACAAACCCCTTTCTGTTTGCATGCTTGTCTGCTTATTTTCTTCAAACATGCAATTTCCCTAAGATGGTATGAGCGTGTGTGGTCTCTCTTTCTTCCACTGTTCTTGGTCAGTGAAAAAATGTGTTGGGAATTTCTGTAATTGTTCTGGAACAATTTTTTTAAAGAAATAATATCGATTTATTTAATTGATTGTTATTTATTTATTATATTCATTAAATACCCCCATGTTAAGATAACTTAATATTTTAGAAAGGAAATATGTGTATCAGTACTCAGTGCAAGGCTTAGCAGTATTACTCAGTGAATATTCTTGAAAGAATGAGTTAAGACACTTAGTTCTGGATATTTTTTCTGAATTTACAATGGGAATAAGAAAACACCTAATTTACATTGTCAATTAGACCTTCAGGTTTGAAATAAAGTAAACAAATGACACCAAAAATACATGAGGAATCTGGTAAATTAAAGACAAAAATATTTTTTATATAGTGTATGCCATTCTCAATCAAATTTCATTCTAATTCACTACTTTTCATAGTTATAAAAATATCCTTGGACAATTTCCACATCACATTTTTTGTTATGTTGTTTTAGTCCCAGGAAATTTGTGTAAATAAAAAACATAGATTTATTTTTCTCATAAGAATCACCATCATAACAGAGATGGTACACTATATTTTATAATAATGTGTCATCTCAATGCTGCAGGGAGTCCTTGAACACATACTGCCCATATGCCCAAAGAATTTACCCTGTGCAAATCCACCTAAATGACTAACTGACTAAATAAATTCTCTCAAGACATATCCCATCATAATGCTGATCAGCTATGGTTCATTTATTGTTATATAATTGCAAAGGATGTTTATCCTTTCTTGCCCTTGTATGCTGCACAAGCTGTTGTAATGTTCTGGGTCACAGATAGGATGAAACTGTGACTAAGCTCTTTGGTGAGTAGTCTATAATTTGGTACTTTGCAAAAACCCAAGCAGATAAAGTCAAGTCTCCTCTTTTGTAAATCCTAATGCTGACATATAATATAGCAAAACTATAAAGAGTGACTTCAGTTTGTCATAATGTCATATATGATTTCCTCCCTTTGCTTCTTCATATAATTGTACTTAAAATTCCAGTGAATTAAAAAGAGAAAGTACTTTAGAAATTTCCAACATAATATCCTCGTTTAAGAACTGGACAAGTTGAGGATTTAGGGAATATGAATAGATTGTGTAAGGTTACATAGGTTATAAACACATTACAACTGAATGCCTCATCCTCAATGAAAATTCTTGACTTGCATCATCTGACCAAAAAAAAAAAAAAAAGCTTTCCTGTAAATTTCAGAGTGAAAGATGTATTTCTTGCTGCTTAAAACTGTAGAGACAAAGACTTTGTAAATCATGCTTGCTAAAACTGCCAGTTGTTTTCCATATTTACTGGTACAGTGTTGTTTAATCCAAAGCTATTTCAGTGTTTATTTTGAGTGATTGCTATCAACTATATAGACTTAATAAATATCTTAGAGGCAAGCAAATTTTAGTTCTCATCCAAATGCAGGACAGCTACCTCTCCTACCATATGTGGTACCTTCTCATAAAGTGGAAGGAGGTGGTAACCTGAGTCCGGGAAAGCCTTTATTTACTCATCAATACCCAGTACCAAGATTCAACACAGAAAAGTGCAAATAAGGTATGATTTTCTTTTCCTGTAATCTGTGTTAAACTTATGCTATATAAAACATTTTCAGTTCATTAAAAAAATTTGGAAAATTTTATAGTTTTCAGTTTATACTTTTTAAATTAAAAGTCCATCTTTTTCATTACATTTCATTTTTTTTTCATTTTATTTTCTGTGTAGTGGAAAGAAAATATCTCCAGGAACTTAAAGTGAGGCAGGTGTATGACTTCCATTTTTACTCTTTCTCTTACTTACTCCAGTGCTTTAAAGTGACGATAAGTGATATGTTTTTGATTCAAAAATGCTCCTGTTTCCTTTTTTCAAGGTATTACTATTCTCCTGAGAGACTGAAAAATAAAAAAGAGAGGCAAAAAAACAAGGCAAATATTTATTTACTAAACTTTCCTCAATTGTAGAAATTCTTGGTTGGTTATTCCCAAAAGTCTGGCTTACTTTTGCCACCTATTCACTCTGACTGTCAGACATCTATATCTGTTGATTCACAGGTGGGGTACATGTATTTGTTATTAAGGAACACTGTAAATACAATTATAGTAGCACAATTATCTAATGTTGGGCATCAGTCACCAAAAAGACTTTTTCCTCTACCTCAGATTCTACCACAAAAAAATTTCCCTAGAATTTCTTGCTGGTATTTTTCCCTTTGCTAATGGGTTGCACTCTTGAAATTCTAATAGGACTCAATATCAGACACTTTGCAATGGGGAAGACCTATCTTTGGTAGGTCAGTTGGTAAGATTCCAGGGCACTTTACCATCAGGAAACCCTACAACCACCACCATCTACCACCACAATAACTCCAGTTCTCTTCCCCATTATTCACATAGACCTGAGCCACATGATGCAACTCGTTCAGTCCACTGCTTAATCAAAATTTGATAGGTAAATATCAGTCTCCTTTTTTCATATATTGCAAGTGATCATCTTAAAGCCCTCTGTTAGCTGTCATCGCCAGGGTGTGGGGGAATTCTTCACCACAAACATTCTGATGAAGTTCTTCTTTCCTTTATCCACAGGTTTGTGTAGTAAATCAGTTTCAATAGTTCTTTTTGAATTGATTCAAATACATTATATATTCATGCTTCTTGTCATTTAAGTTGCTGGTATACTTTATAATATTACAGACTAAACAGAAATATTAAATGTGTATTAATAAAATTATTAATTATTTTGGTTTCAATATGAACTATAGTATTCTATTCTCTCTAAGTATCAGACTAAGAAATATTTAATTATGCTTCCTTTTATCAATTTTGCACAAATTAATTAATTTATTGGTTTATATATTTTGAAGCATAAGTATTAATAACTAATTTATATTCTTTACCATAATTTTTAAGCCTAGAAATTATGATTTTACATTTTTTAACTGCTGTTGGATACTTTGATCCAATTTTTATTCTTATCAAAACATCCTATTTAATCCATTATTTTCACTACATAAAAATTTAATGACTAAAATTGCTTTTCTACTTTTAACCCAAACACAGAGATAATGTTTCTGGATCATTGGTAATATTATTTATATGCTATCACTAACTTTTCCTTTATGATGATTTTTTTTTCAAGTATGTTTTCTTAACAGATTTTCAGAGTGCCATAGCTACCATCAGCCCTTCTAATTACACATGCATTTTCTTTATTCATAATTTATTGTGTTTCTTCTACTACTTATTTTCTCTTGTGATTTTTATGTCTTTTTAATTTTACTTTATGCAGTTTTCTCTTGTAAACTTTCCATAGATGTGGTAAATAAATAATTCAGTCACAGAATCTTGGTATGCCCAATAATGTCTTTCTTTTAAATACTGTATAAAATATATATTTGCTGGGTATAGGATTTTTGATTTATTGACCTTTTTCTGCACACATTTTATAAAGTTATTTCTGATATTAACTATTATCCTCTGTTGCAGTTGAAAATTATTATATTAACTGCTTATCTTTGTTTTGTGACCTGTTTTCTTTGATGTAAATGTGGTAAAAGAAATACCCTTCCTTTTGAGGTCACACATATTCATTTTAATTTTGTGTCCCATTCATTAGCCTGACTTGACACTCATTATGCCATTTCAATATGTAGCTCCAAGTGATTGTTCAGCCAAAGAATGTTTATATCTATTTTTTATTTGTTAATTGCATCTCCTCCATCTGTTCCTGCATGTCCTCAGGTACTCATATTATTCACATATTAGAAATAAAAAAATATGTCACCATTACATTTATATTTTTAAATTTATTTGTTACATTATCTTGTATTGAAAAAGAATTTCCTTTTATGAGGGTTTTAAAAGTTACAGTTGATAGCACTGTACATTTAATTTGTCAGCTTATCTATTGAATTTTTAAAAATACTTATTTAAGTTTTAATGCCTTACAATGTAAATTATTTTCCTGATGATAAAATATATTCATTATGCTCAAAAATTAAAATTATATAAAAAGGTATTCCCTCAAATTATCCACATCCAAAGCCTTCATATCTGGTATCACCTTTATTGTTTTTTGTTTGTTTGTTTTTTCCTTTATAGTAATACATATGAATATATATTATCATTTCCTAACATTTCGGATTTATTTTCTGCATCTTAAACTTTTTGTAACATCATAATATTGAAATCATTCTATACTGACATAAGGACTCTATTAAATTGAAATTTCTCAATATTTTTTACAGCTGCATATATATTTTGTAGGCATACATATTTTCTAATGAGCCACCCATAGATGGACTTTCATATTGTTTTCATTTTGCTATCATAAACAATGCTCAAAATTGCAAACTTTTTACATGTTTTAAAAAAGTGTACCATTTATTTACATATTTAGAATTTAGTCCCAAAAGTGGGATTTCTGGGTCACACGGAAAACTTGCTATTTATCTCCTCAAAATGTTTTTCAGTTTGCAGTTCCATCACTAATATAGGCTAACACCTGTTCACTACAGAGTGTTGTAGACATTTTTCTGTCAACAGAGTACTGTCTAGTGTTTAATAGTTTGAAATGTTAGGAACGATGCCAGTATGCTTTTAATTCATATTTATCTCATCTTCAGTGGGGTTGTACATATTTTCATATATTTAAGGGCCATTTGTTTTGTTTTTGTGTGAACTCCCAGTTCATTTATTTTGCTAATTATTTTTCCTTGGTGTTACCACATTTCAACTCGCTTTCTGAGTTTCACATCATCAAGTTTTGTTGTGTGTGTCTTTCAATTTTTTTTTATTTTAAATAATCATATTTTTGTCTATATTGCTTTTTATTTTATTCCAAGACATGTCTTGATGTTATTTTAAATGAAGACTTCTTTCACATTACATTTTAACTCTTTATTAAAATTGATTCTATTGGTTTATATATTAATTTTATTTTCTATTTTTTTCAATTCTCATTGATTTTAGTAATTTTGATTAGATTATTCTTGTTTTTTAGGCATACAATTACATCATCTGCCATCTGAAAATCATGGTATTAGTTCCAAATTGTTTTAGCTATAATTCTCTCTATTAGAATATTAAGTTTTATACTTTACTGACTATAGTGGGACTGCTTCCATTATATTTTATTAAGTTAGATGATTATATTAGATCAGTATTGATTTATATACTGTTAACTATTAACTGACTATTAATTTTTATTTTATTGAGTGGTTTTGTCAAAATTTTGTCCTAATTTTGAAATTCTTTTTAGCATTGAGCAATTTGTTCACATAATTTTATCTCTTAAATCTATTGGAATTTTCACTCAAATTCATCGGTTTCATAATAAGGAACCAGAATTGCATTTTGTGGGATTTGAGTAAGTCTACCTATCATGTGCTATTAATGAAATTCTGGATTGTGATTTTTTTAAATAGATTTTTAAATCAATATTGATTGTGATTATTATTTTCTTTTCAAATTCTGTCTCAGGAGTGGATATTAATATAATCTTATTTCATGAAAGAATTTGGAAATCTTTCTTCTGTTTTAAATATATGGAACATTTAATAGTGTGAAGTTATCTGCCCTTTAAAAAGTAGATTTCACCCTTTAATGACTCATGGCTTTGGACAAGAACAATCCTTTTACAGCTTAATTATTTTTATTTTCATTATGTATGCCAGTTTGTTGGATATATATTTCTGGGTCATTTTTGATAAATATTTCTATTAAATTTTTATTTTATATGCATTTTATTTGCATAAATAGAGTTGAGAAAAGTAGTGCAAATATACAAAATTGTTCAAAGTTATTTTGCAAACTGTATATATATATTAGTCATTTCTTTGTGGCTAGTCATCATAACAATTCTTATTTTATGTATTTGTGATTTCTTTTTTCCTTATTAGGTTAGATAAAGCTTCATAAACTTTTTTGAATACTATAAAGAACTATCTTATATATTGATTCATTTGGGTTAGTTATATATTTTCTTTTTTTGCCATTACATTAATGTACTATCATTTTTAATTAATATTTGTTATTTATTCATTGATTTCTATTATCACCATATGCTTAATACTTCAATTTATAGGGATATTGAAAAATCAGATTATGATTAATTTTACTTTAATTTCAACTTTATCTCTGTCACACTGGTATTTTTACTAATATAGTTTAAATATTTTCTTCTTTTGGGGGAAGAATGCACTTAAAATTTTGATGTCAATTTCCTGGATTGTTTATTCATTCATGTGTTCAAGGACATCTTGTTTGCTTCAAATGTTTGATAACTATGAAGAAAACTGATATAAACAATCATGTGATTATCTTTTGAACTTTACACACCGGACTTTATCTTTTTTTCAACAAAAATACCTTCTCCATTTGCTGACTTTTTAAAATGTGTTATGGCCCTCTCACTTAGTATATCTCATTAACTGTAAAAATATATTCTACTCATTCCATTGATTTTGACTCAATAGAGACTGTTATATTTGCTGAATTTAGTTTCCCTTTTTTAATTTACACATCTAATTTAATCAAATTTTAATCTTTTCCACACTATTGCTGGGCGGTTGTGACCAATAAAAGCCATGGCTGTGTTGGTTTGCTGACAATTAAAGGCCAAAAATAAAAAGAGCTCATTAAGTTGTTCACTGTCAGTGGATTCCCTCACAGCAACAAAGAGCTCATGGATTGAAATCATTTCTTCTTGTGTAATGCAAGGACTCATTCAACACAGCTGGGTATGTCTCTCAAGGTCCTCACCCCAGGATCTGACTGAAACCTAGGCTAGTCTGCTCTCAAAACTATGATCTGTGTCCTGCCAGCACCATCACAAGGCTTCATAGAAGCCACTCAGTAGGCCAAGTAACTGCAGAGCCTCCTTGGATTTCAAGAACCTTACATGTATTTGAGAGGTCTTCATGCTTCTGGATACGATCACATAATCCCACCTCACCATCACATTAAACACAGACCGCTTCTAATGCAGGTGTGCACACACACATGCACACACACACAGCTCACTTACAATTTAATTCACCTAGCAAGAAGCTGAGAGAGGAAAATTAAACTTAAATATACCTTCAGCAAACACAGTCTTGTAAGGAATTTAGTTTGATTAATGTGTAATGGAAAGTTAGTCGATATGTATTTTCTAAAAATGCTGGTTTTCACACAAAGTTTCTTTGCTTAGTGCAGAGATTTACGCTCTGTGGTACCACTTAAGTTATCATGTTTTATTATGAAATTGTTATATTCTACACTTAAATGTTCTCTATATTGTGATATTATTTAAAAATTATTTTTTATCTTTAAACAAATATTTATTTCAACTTTCAATTAATATCCATTAAGTTATTTTATGTGTGAAGAACTATTATAGGTTAATATCAGCATAGATTTGCTATCATAACAATTCTGTATCAAGATATATTTGACATTTAAGTAAATTTATTTTTCTAGATAATATTTAGAATATTTCTACCATGTTTTAAAAAACATATGTTGTAATTTTGATTAAGAAATGTGATCTTTACAATGTATGTAAAGATATTTTAGAAAAAAATTTTAACAATCATTATTTTTTCTCCTTATTTTTTTATTATCATGAATATTCCAATTATAATGTGTTCTCTTCATAAACTTAATTATTAGTAGACTGAATAATATTTCTCTATTCTCCAAATAAATCCACATGCTTTCATTTATCTTTCTTTCTTCCTTCTTTCCATCCTTCTTCCCTCCCTCCCTTTCTCTGTCTGTCTCCCTTTCTTTCTTTCTTTCTTTCTTTCTTTCTTTCTTTCTTTCTTTCTT